>NC_133530.1:69127317-69239817 GCF_048544455.1 Silene latifolia | reverse complement strand
AGATTTTAAAAGATTGATTGATTAATTATTGTGATGTGTAGTGGTCAAATTGGTCGGTCTATGCGACATAACTGGGACCCAGAATGATATGGGCTTACGTGGTCACATAGAGTAAGCACGTAGGTGTCGAAAAGCAAGACGCGGTTTTATAATGCAAAGAGAGAAGAGAAGGGGCGGACACTCGCGTGAAAATATGTGAGGCGAAGGCCTCTATTTATACTAATCACGAGGTAGGATTTAGGAAAGGGATATGGAAGGAAATAGGAAAGGAATAACCAACTTAGGTTGAATCACGTAAACTTGGATGAACTGAGAAATGGCGCAGCAGGTGTTGTGACCCTTACAAGAGGTGCACCATTGATGCGTTTTCTCTCGGGTAGTTTCCTTCTGCGCAAGAAAGCGCGTTTGACAGCCTGTCGTATTTTAGGCATAACTTTCTCTAAAAGACTCGGATTGAGGTGATTTAGGTGGCGTTGGAAATAAGAGAAAGATCTAGAACTTACTGTGAAATAGGCCAGACACAAAAAAGTCGTTATCACCTCGTAAAATGGGCCTAAGGCCGGGTTGTCATTTTAGCTAAATGAAATGCACATTCTGCAATGTAAACTTAAGTTTAGCCTAAAGAAGTGACATGGGACTCAAAATAAGATATAATCCTAACATTTTATGATATCCTAACCTTAGGTAGACAAGCACATTGCTTTTTGACTCGGAATTTGACGGTTTCGGGATTACAAAGGACGGTTTTGCCCTCGGACTCCGATTTGACTCTAATTACTGCCAAAATGACTGTAATAACACCTAGATGAGAAAGAAGGGGTAGACACAAGTGTACGAGTTACCTTTTATTAACCGATTTAGGAAACGTTATAAAATCACGACATATGCTAAACATGCGGTCCAATTATCACTAAGTGTTTGGCGGGAGGTGCAGAAACGTGGTATCTACACTATTATGCTTACCAATATCATGTAATCCGTAGTAGACATGTAATAACCGTCCTTTTAGAGATCTGCTGACCGTCGTTGACTGACCCTAGACGCCTATCTAGACCTTCGGAAACCTTACGTGTTAACCTTGTGACGTTATAACCCTTTGAAGTGTTAGTTACTTAATCTAGCGGAGGCTACTTGATCGAGTAGCTTAGTCACTTGATCGAGTAGAGGTCACTCAATCGAGTAAGTTGTTTACTCGATCGAGTAACGAGAGTTCAACGGGGAGTTATAAATCGTAAAATCCTGAAACCCAAATCATTTCTCCACCTTTCTTCCTAAACCTAGATGCCGCCATTTCACTTCTCCTTCGCCATGGTTCATCTCTTGAGGCCTTTGAGGGTGGTTACACCATAGGGATGAGATGCTTGAGTCGGGTAGCGGTCTTGATGCCGGATTGCTTTGTATAGGTATGTTGTCATCATCGTCATCGTCTCCCTTGATTTCAGTTGTTATTATGGTAGTAGTAATAGATGGTTATGTTGGTTGTTATAGGTGGGTATGTTGGTTGCTTGTTATCTTATGGTCGTGCGCGGAATCACTGCGAGTTAATAAAGGCAGGTATTCCTACTCAGTACTATTGGTTGTCTAATGTGTCGTTTGTATTGTATATTTGGTTTTAGTATCGTTTATGGTGCTGTGGATTGGTTGTGATTAGTCTCTGTGATTGTTTGTCTGTCGTTCTCGAGGTGCTTCCTCAGCTGAGTGGAGTCGCTTGCGGGAGTGGCTTCACGCCCTTGATTCGCCCTCTGTGGAACCCGCCACAGAAGGGGATGTGCACATTAAGGAACATGGGTTATTTCTCGGATTAGATGAGCGGGGCTTAGGTGGGAACGGCTGCGGTCCTCCACTGGCGGTGTGGATTACTGGTTGCGACTGGTAACCTGGCAGGACTGGACCTTCGGGCAGTCAGAGGTGTGTGGGTGATTGGAGTTGGTGGCGTGTTTAATTTGTTATGTCTTGTTGTGTCTGTTCTTGTATGTTTATTCAGTTACTGACCTTGTGTGGTGTTGTTGTGTTTCCTTGTTGTGTTGTGGCTGTCGTGATCTTCTATTGTGAGCAGTCGGTCTTAGCAGGTTGGCGTCTGGATCATAGCTGGGTGCTTGGAGGGAAGAGTCTGCCACGAGTCACGACAGAAATAGTTTCACATAGTAGATAGTAGTCACGAGTTGTATCTTTATTTTGTTTATATCACTTGTAATTTAATATAATCGTTCTTTTATCGACATTTGATTACTACTATCCTCGGGCAACCGAGATGGTAATGCCCTTATCAGCTAGGGAAGGTATTGTTAAGGCTCCTTGGTAGATGAGGGTGTTACAAAGTGGTATCAGAGAGACAATTTTGGAACCTGTAACTAATGAGCCCAATGAACGTAGTGAGTCTAATAAAATAAACCTGGTGTATGTATGTTGGGAGCCCCGGCTGATGCTTGATTTTGGGTGAGAAGGCGCCCTCATTTCAGAATCATGGCCCCAATATGCTTAAGCCAGCCACCGAGTATGGGAATATCGAGTCGGGAATTGTGTGCATGGATGTGTTTGATAAATAGTTTAGAAATAGTTGTGATGTAGTCTATGGTAATGTTTAGTGCGTGTAAATAGTGACGATGAACTGTGAAGATTTGTGAATTGTTGGAAGTGTGTGTGGATGAGAAAAAGATGGTGAAGATACTAATAGTTGTATACGAGTGTTGGATAATGAGGTGACGATAATGAGTTGTGAGTCTTTATAAGCGTTTTAGTTAATAAAGTTGTCAACTAATATTTGGAATTACAATGGATGCATTGGTGTGACATGTTTGAAATTTTTGCAAACTTGAGTAACATATGATAATTTATTTCTCGATGGATGCTTCATGTAGTGTAAACATAAGTCGGATAATCGTATTTGCATGTGCGTAAGTAGTCGTGGAATAATGTGTTAATTGTATATATGTGTGAGCTGATGTCATAGTGAATTATCTTGCATAAAGTTTGATATAGGATGGAATGATATGTGTAATGTTCGAATGAAATAGTTGTGTGACATTTGAGTTAGTATTAATGCGTCCTGATTAGATGAAATAATCAGTGGCGAGTTCCAAATATACTTTGGAATCGACACGAGTTGTTGTTTTGCAGGGATCGTTAACTGAATTCGTAACTTTTGACCTTGTTCCTAACCTTACTCGACCGAGTATGAGTGCCTACACGACCGAGTAGATCTTACTCGATCTAATTGAGGAGTTATAAGATCGAAAAAGTTTAAACTGCCAGCGAAAACTCGATCGAGTAGCTCCAACTCGATCGAGTAGAGGCCACTATTGAGTACCCAACTTACTCGATCGAGTAAGTGCCACAGTACCCGGTATATCACGGGATTCTTATACCTTTACCAAACTCTTTCTTCTCTTATTTCTTCATACTTCCAAACCCTGATTCACTATAATCACCTCTCTTTCTCAAACTTTGGTGAAGTTGTGCTTAATTTATTGCTTTCCTTCTTGATTAATTCGTTCTATTCATTTGCTAATCACCTCTCTTTGAGCCGGATTAAGAAAGGGAGATTAGTTCTCCATGCTAGATCTAAACCCAATAACAAAGATGAATAATTCCCAAAATTACAACTTGATTAATTAAAGTGGCATAAGATGTCTTAACCTAGAGGAAAACATCATATATATAGTCTAACGTAACCTAATAATCATGGGCTTAACATAGGAAAAGCCCGTAACACAAAACGGAACAAACCCGGAAAACTCGCACGGTGTGAGTTCTGGTGTCTGGAAACTCGCACGGTGCGAGTTTAGGCCCGGAGTGCGTTTTTCTTTCGTGCTTTGCTTGATCCTTGGAAGGCTTTCTCATGGTATTTCTTCAATGCTTGTTCTTCACTCTTCCTTGGACGCTTCTCTTGGTCTCTTGGCATCTCATTCTTCACTAGAAATCGTGCTAAATGATAAGGCATTCGGAATTGGTTAAATAACGTGAAAATCGTCAAAAATCATCACCAAACGTTACCAAATGATGCCAAAACAATGTAGAAATAGGAGCTCATCAAACACCCCACACTTAGCCCTTTGCTCGTCCCGAGAAAACTAAAGTAAATCTAATCACCACTTAGGCTAAGAAAACCGTATAGGTACTCCTAATTCCCCTCTCTTCATCTCACACGTCCTTTTTATATCATCCCTCTCTAAAATCACATGGTCACTTTTCTTCAAGGCTCCAACAAGTGAGTAAGTGACCCAAAATCCTCCAATACTGACCTCTCTTCCCTCACTCGTCCTCCTTATGCCATCCCTCTTCTAAGATGATCCTAAATCCACCAATTCAACCTTCACTTCTCACTCATAATCATCAACATTCTCCTTATTACTCCCCCTTATTACTCCACTTGGTTCAACACAAGGCCACCATAGTCATCAAAGCATCTCCTAACCTATCTATTAGGCAACCTCAAATTCCTCCATACTTCACACAACTCCAACAATTCACAACTCAATAACCAAACTCAATCACACCAACAATGCATAAGACAAGTCAAAACAATCCAACTCCAAACAACAAGTATGCCAAGCACTAGTATCAAATTAAGCTTCCAAACCCCCCTCCTAGTCTTGGCACACTACTAGCCTACCCTTCCGGCCTTCTAGAGCTCCACCACTTATGTCACCAACACCAAATGAAAGTAGTCATGTATGTGACATGATTTCAAGGCTTCAAAGAGTCAACAAGATTTTTTAATTTTTTTTCCTAATTCTCTCATTTTGCCTAAACCGCCCTCTCGGGTTTTCGCTTTAGCTCTTTTCCTCATCTATACTCTCGTGGCTCGCACTCTTTTTTTCATTTTGCTCGGAGTGCCCTTTCGGGTTTTCACTCCGGCCTCGGCCACTTTCCCACTTTTGCCTAGGATGCCCTTTCGTGTTTTCATCCTAGCCGGGTTTTTCTTTTTCTTTTCTTTTCTTCTTTTTTCTTTTCTTTTTTTTTTTGAATGGAAATACGATGCATGAAATAAATATATTTCAATATATACATGATTTTACCAACTCATGCCCACCCAACACTTAAATCTTCACATTGTCCCAAAAGTGTGAGGTGAACACCCTAAACTCACTCAAGAGTGTGAGCTTGAGGCACCTCCATGTCCCGGAGGTCCTCATCTTCTTCTTGATTCTCTTCTTCTTCTTCTTCTAAATCTAGCCATTTCGGCTCTTGCTTCATTAACTTGAGTCTCATTATATCCTTGGTATTGGGTGGGGAATTGTTGCATGTGTTGTGCATTCATGGCCGCCACCATATCAAAAGTTGCGTTTTGGACATAACGCATCTCCTCCTAATCCTCTTGGTAGTGGTGGTAGCGGTTTTCGGTGATTCCCCACCGGGCATTCTCCGTGAGTTGCATTTGAGAGAGAGAGGACTCAAGGTTTGTGACACGGTTGGTGATGTCCGATTTCCATGTTCGGAAAGCCGGGTAGTTGAATTGAGGTGCCATAAAAGGATGTTGTTGTTGTACTTGTGGCATTTGAGGTGGAGTGAAGTCAGGCTCATCAAAAGGAGCATTTGGCATGGGTTCATCAAATGGTGCATCATAATGTGGCATGTCACCATAAGTTAGAGCTCCCCCCACTTGTGGTTGCTCTCCACCTTCATCATTATCGGGTTCAACTACTTGGACTCTATCAACCCAAAGGTCCACAAACGCGTCGTCGAGAGGCATATAAAAGTCTTGTGCACTCCCCCAACCCAAGGGTGAGTTGGGGGGACGGGGTAAGTACATGTAGTACTTGTAGTTTTGGCCACCCATGCACCAAATTACCAAGGGGGTGATTTTGTCTACCACCTCAAGCATGTGTGCTTTTCCTAAGTATTTGTAGTCCATGAGACCACTACGTCAAGTTCATAAGCATTAGGTGGAAATGGTACACCCGTCTTTGCCACAATCATTTCAATCATACCCCCAATGAAAATGGTCCTCTTTGGTTCTTTTTGTAACTCAAGGCAACCGCTCACAAACAAGTCAACCCAATCCGGTATTCCTCTCCCCTCCGGGGTCATAGACCATAGGCATTGTATTTGAAGGTAGTTCATCTTGGTGGGTTCGGTCATGACCAAGAAGTTTGTGTTTATGTGGCGGCTCAAGAGGCGCAAAACCGGGTTTGGAAGGGTTGTGTTCTTTGAGTTTTCATGCCTCACATCCCCCGTGATATCATTCCAAAATGCACTCATCTTTTTCTTGTCAAGGGGTTCTTTGATGAGGGCTTTGGTGATATGGAGGGCCTCTCTTACTTCGTCATAAGTCAATGTGTGGGTAAGTCGGCATGCTCGGAATTTGATCCCCGGGGTCTTATCCCTTCCCAACTTCACTCTTTCCAAAGAAGAAAGAAATTCAAAGGGGACACCTCTTCAGGTGTGTGCGGCAATGTTAGTGTAAGATTCAAGCCCGACCTTTTCTAGGAGCATTCGGGTCATGGGAAGCATTCCCAACCCGATAAGAACATTTTGATCAAGAAATTTAGTTTGTGCTACGGTTGACACCGAAGCAAACTTTTTCCAATTTGTGAGGGCTTTGCCTCGGAGGCCCTCCTTGCCCGAGTACTCATTCTCATCAAAAGCCGAGGCTCCCTTGGGTCCTTGTGAGGAGGAAGCCTTGGTAGCTTTACCTTTTCCCATTGTATAACAATTTTTCAGAAAAACACAAGTTTGGAAAGGATTTTTGGGTGAGGCAAAAGAACAAACACCTAATATGCACTTGAAAGATGATGTGCTAATTAGTTGTTTGTTGAAAGTAAAACACCTCACAAGTTTAGAAATTGTTTAGGGACGAATTACAACACAAATAAACAACCAAATTTCGACTTGAATGGAGCAAATTTCGAAATTAAGGCAACTAATAATGACAAGAATAAGAATAAGGTTTATACCTCCCTTTGATTCTTGTTTGTGTTGTTGGATGATGAATACTACCCGATAATGCTTCAATTTGTCCCTTTAAACCAATTTGTAAACCCCAAATCTTCAATCTCGAATCAATTGAACCCTAGGTCGAATTTCTTTGACGGAATGGCGATTTTTCTGCAATTTGTTTGCTCAAATTGATGTTGGGTAGCTAAAATTGAAGAATCTTGAAAATTAAATGCTTAAATTTGAAGGTTTGTGAAGGATTTGATGAGTGATTTTGAGTGGGTTAGGGTTAGGATAGAGGGAGAGGATGAATGTTAAGAGAATTGGGGAAGAACAATTGAAGGGTCGAAAGAAAATCAAGCTGAAAATATGGGTTTGCTAATTTCTCGCACGGTGCGAACTATTGGTCCAGAAAACTCGCACCGTGCGAGTTTGCTGCTGGAAACGCCCTTTTTGTTGCGTAATTCTTCAATCTAGCCAATTCTTTTACACATATTTCTTCCCTCCTTTCATCACACATCCCTTTGAGTTGATAACCTGTACACTAAAACACACATTAAAACATCCTAACATGCTAAAATATTAATGAAAATGCAAATGATTTAATTTATAATGCAAGAATTAAATGATGCAATTAAATTAAATATGCAAAAATGCAATGAAAACAATGAAATGCGGAATTTAAATATGCAAGGGAAGAAATATTTAAAACTTTTGCCGTTTATTTAACGTCGATGGCTCGACAAAGTTGCATCTTCATTAATTTGCATAAATTGGATCAACAAGGTGGAGTGTTCCCGCTTCACCCATTTCAATTCCTTCATGATAATGCTTGAGCCTTTGACCGTTCACTTTCAAAACTTTCCCGGACTTTAAGCATTTGACTTCAATTGCCCCATATGGAAAAACACGAACCACCTCATATGGTCCCATCCATCTAGACCTCAATTTCCCGGAGAAAAGTCTAAGCCGATTTTGAAAGAGTAAGACTTTATCTCCCACTTGAAACACTCTTCTTGAAATCATGTTATCGTGCCATGCTCTTGTTCTTGCCTTGTAAATGAAAGCATTTTCATAAGCATCATTCCGAATTTCTTCCAATTCTTGGAGTTGAAGTTTCCTATGAAGCCCCGCTTCACTCATTTTAAAATTGAATGATTTGACCGCCCAATAAGCTCTATGCTTAACCTCCACGGGTAGATGACACGGTTTCCCAAAAATTAAGCGGTAAGGTGACATCCCGATTGGCGTTTTGTAGGTCGTGCGATAGGCCCACAAAGCATCATCCAACCTCAAGCTCCAATCCTTGCGGTCGGGATTCACCGTCTTCTCAAGGATAGCCTTAATCTCCCTATTAGAAACCTCGGCTTGACCGTTGGTTTAAGGGTGATAGGCGGTTGATACTTTATGAATTACCCCATACTTTTTGAGTAGAGCTCCAATGGCTTTGTTGCAAAAGTGAGTTCCACGGTCACTTATCAAGGCCTTTGGGAAACCAAATCGAGAAAAGATGTTGGTTTTGATGAATTCTCCAACTACCTTTGTATCATCGGTCTTGGTGGCTTTAGTCTCCACCCACTTGGAGACGTAGTCCACCGCCAAAAGTATATAAATGTTGCCAAAAGATACGGGAAATGGTCCCATGAAGTCAATACCCCACACATCAAATATCTCACAATAAATCATGGGCGTTTGTGGCATTTCTCCTCTTCTTGAAATGTTGCCAACTCTTTGGCATCTATCACATGTCTTCACCATAGCATGAGCATCCCGGAATAGTGTGGGCCAGAAGAAACCGCTTTCCAAGACTTTTCTAGCCGTTTTCTTGGCTCCAAAATGCCCACCACAAGCATATTCGTGACAAAATTTAAGAATTGGAATGATTTCGGTATCCGGGACACATCTCCTAATGACTTGATCGGCACAAAACTTCCAAAGGTATGGGTCATCCCACACATAATATTTAGCATCACTCTTGATCTTATCCCGTTGGGAGCGAGAAAGACCCTTTAGAAACTCTTGTAAGACCAAGAAGTTGACTATATGGGCATACCATGGCTCAATGGTAGACAATGCTAGAAGTGTGTCATCCGGAAAGGAGGCTTGTATTGGTGATTCCAAGAATTCTTGAGGCTTCTCTTGCACAATTCTACTTAGGTGATCCGCCACCGTGTTAGTTGTGCCCTTCTTGTCTTTGAGCTCAACGTCAAACTCACTCAAGATTAATACCCATCGCATCAAACGGGGCTTGGATTATTTCTTGTTCACCAAATGCCTTAAGGCGGCATGATCCGTGAAGATGATGATCTTGGCGCCAAGAATATAAGGTCGAAATTTCTCTAAGGCAAACACCACCGCAAGAAATTCTTTCTCGGTAATTGTATAGTTTCTTTGAGCCTCATTCATCATTGTCGATGCATATTGAATAACATGAGGTGCTCTTCCTACCCTTTGGCCAAGTACCGCGCCAAGGGAATAATTACTTGCGTCCGACATTATCTCAAATGGTTTATTCCCATTGGGAGGTTGAATTATAGGTGCCGAAATAATCTTCTCCTTGAGCATATCAAAAGCTTCCTTGCATTCTTCACTCATGATAAATTCATAATCCTTTTGAAGTAGCTTGCATAAAGGAGCGACAATCTTGGAGAAATCCTTGATAAAACGCCGGTAGAACCCGGCGTGACCTCAGAAAAATCTCACTTCATGCACATTAGTAGGATAAGGCAAGGTGCGAATGGCATCGACCTTGGCCTTATAAACTTCAATCCCCCTAGAGGAGACCACATGTCCTAATACTATTCCTTCATCAATCATGAAATGACATTTCTCATGGTTGAGAAAGAGGTTGGTATCAATACATCTTTGCAAGACCCAAGTGAGATGACTCAAACAATCCTCAAAAGATTGACCATGAACGGTAAAATCGTCTATAAATACTTCAATAAAGTCCTCAACATGATCCGAAAAGATGCTCATCATGCACCTTTGGAACGTTCCCGGTGCGTTACAAAGACCGAAATGCATCTTTCTATAGGCAAACGTTCCAAAGGGACATGTGAAAGTTTTTTTTGTTTGGTCCTCGGGTGTAATTGGAATTTGAAAGTAACCCGAGTAGCCATCCAAAAAACAATAAAAAGCTTTTCCCGCTAACCTCTCCAACATTTGATCCATGAAGGGAAGTGGGAAGTGATCTTTTCGGGTCACGGCATTGAGCCTACGGTAGTCGATACATACTCACCACCCATTTTGAACTCGAGTGGGGATCAAAACAGCTTCATGATTCTCGACTACCGTTAGCCCGGATTTCTTTGGGACAACTTGGGTTGGACTAACCCATTGACTATCGGAGATATGATAGATCATACCTACATGAAGGAGTTTGAGTACCTCCTTCTTCACAACATCCATCATTGGAGGGTTCAAACGCCTTTGTGGTTGGCGAATGGGCTTTGCTTCATCTTCAAGAAGAATCCGGTGCATGCATAAAGTGGGACTAATGCCTTTGATGTCGGCCATTGTCCACCCAATTACTTCCTTGTGTTGCTTAAGAACTCGGATGAGAGCCACTTCTTGCTCACTAGAAAGCTTGCTTGAAATAATTACCGGTAAAGTTTCTTCATCTCCTAGAAAAGCATACTTCAAGTGGCTTGGTAGGGGCTTCATTTCAACAATATGAGCCTTGACAATAGAAGGAACGGGTTTCTCCTTCGGTATCTCTTCTAACAATTTGGAAGAAAGGAAACAAAACTCCTGGACAGGGGCAAACTCGCACCGTGCGAGTTCTGGGCCCTGAAAACTCGCACGGTGCGAGTGCTCTGCTGCCTTCCGGATTTCTTCCTTTTCTTCCCACTCTTCCATTGGCGGATTTTCCTCTAATTCTTTGATTTTTTCCTGCAAATTACAAGACAAAGCATACCCTATATCCTCTCAAACCAATCCATTAGTCAAAACAACATCTAATGTGTCAATCTTACACAATTCATACACGGTTTGTACAATTGGTTCAAAAATTTCAAGAAAACACAAAGAGGAAGTCTCGGTTGGGTATTTCATTGCCTCATGTATGCTATACTCAATCTTTTGCCCTTCAAATTCCATTGTGAGGCGTCCACTAGACACATCAATCTTGGTGTTAGAAGTTCTCATGAAAGGCCTTCCCAACAAAATGGGAGTGGAGCCTTTCTCGGGTTCCATTTCAATTACAAAGAAGTCAGTGGGGAAACGCATATCCCCCACCTTCACCAAGACATCTTAAACAATTCCTTTAGGATAGATATTGGACCTATCGGCCAAAGAAATGACCGTATGAGTTGGTTTCAAAGGTCCTAACTTGAGAGACTCATAAAGGTAAGTGGGCAAGACATTAATAGATGCACCTAAATCAAGCATAGCATGTTGACAATCCAAGTCACCAATTTTGTAAGGGATGGTGAACATGCCCGGATCACTACATTTTTGTGGAAAATGTTTTTGAAACATTGCCGACACATGTTCACTAGCCCTTACCTTTTTCATGCTTTTTGCCTTGTTGGTCCTCTTACTAGTGCACAACTCTTTCAAAAACTTTGCATGCTTGGGCACACTACTAAGAAGATCAAGAAGTGGAATGTTTACCTCCACTTTACGAAATATATCGTAAAGGTTTGAAGTCTTCTTGTCAATTATCCTTGTGTCATTCAAAGCACTTGGAAATGGAGCTTATGGCTCGTATTCAGGAAGAGGTTCATTGTTCCTCACTTGTTGAGGTGTATATGCTTCCCCATGTTCCACTACCACTTCAATTTCATCTTCAACTACATCCTACACTTCATGAACAATAGGAAGTGGTCTTGTTTTCATAGGAGCCTTGGGTGCCTCTACCAACTCTTTACCATTCCTCAAAGAGATCGCTTTTGCTTGTTCTTTGGTGGGTGGAGGAATGGTGTGAGAAGGGAGGCTCCCTCCTTGAGTGGGTTGTGAAGTGAATGTGTTGAGAATTTGACCAACTTGGGTCTCAAGGTTACCAATCCTAGAATCGGTGAGCCGATTTTGTTGAAGCACGGTGGTTTGGAATTCCTTGGTATTTTGTAGCAAGGCTTGAGTTTCTTTTTGCAAGATTTGGCTTTCTTTTTGCATTGCCACTTGATTCATAGCAAGTGTCTTCATCATCTCTTCCAAGGAATTTTGTGATTGGTTTTGATTTTGATTTGGCTTTTGAAATGAGGAATTTGAGGCTCCCTTTTGGTTTTGATTTTGGTTCCCCCCCCCCCCCCCCAACCCATATTTGGATGAGATTTCCACCCTTCATTGTAAGTGTTGGAATAGGGGTCAAACTTCCTAAACCCAATAGACTTCACCGCTTCAATTGCCTCCTCCGTTTGCAAAGATGGACACCCATCGGTGGGATGAGTTGGATCATTACAAAGACCACAAAATTTCACATGAGATGCACTCCCATTTCCTTTTGCAAGTTCCTTGAACAAATTGGTAAGAAAATCAACTTTTTCCTCCATATGGTTGGAGCTTTTCCTTGAGGAAGATGCCCCACTTGTCTTCCTAATTCTCCTCCCGAAATTCCTAGAGCTTCCTACCAATCTTTCAATCAACTCATTTGCTTCTTGGACCGACATATATTCAATCCCTCCTTGCATAGCAGCTTTAATCATCCTAGCATCATCCTCAAGTAGACCACCACAAAAGTTCAAGAGTAAGTCGTGGTCGGTATACCCATGGTATAGGAAACTAGCAAGAAGTTGTTTAAACCTCTCCAAATACTCATACAAGTTCTCCCCATCCATTTGTTCAACATTACTTATTTCTTTCTTCAATTGAGAGGAGAGACTAGCGGGAAAATACTTCTCTAAGAAAGCCCTCTTCATTTGATTCCAAGTGGTGATACTCCCGGTGGGGAGATAGTAAAGCCAATCGTTTGCCGCGTCCTTGAGTGAAAAAGGGAAGGCTCTTAGTTGAAGTTGCTCATCGGTAATCCCATTAGGCTTCATGCTTGAGCAAACCACATGAAATTTGTTTAGATGCTTATTGGGATCTTCCGTGCTAAGTCCATGGAATTGGGGCAATTGGTGGATGAGCCCGGACTTAAGTTCAAAGGTGGCATTTTCCGCCAAGGCCGGAAAGGAGATACACAAGGGCACTTGTGTAAGGTCCGGGGCGGTAAGTTCTTTGATGGTTCTAGGCCTTGGTGGATTCTCGTCCTCACGATCACCCATGATGATTCTTATGGGTTGTGGCTCGGTTTAAAAAAAAATGATGTTATCTTCCTCTTGGTTTTGTTGAGTCACAAGATTAATTTCTTCAATAACCGGGGTGTCTCTTCTAATACCTCCTCCTATCCAAGCAAGTGATCTTTGAATCTCCGGGATGAATGGACAAAGTGTTTCACTTGAATTCCTAGTATTAACCATAAACAATTCTACACAAGAGCACACAATAAAAAAGATTCACACAAGTAATGAACAAGACACTAACAACAATGAACAAAGATTAACTAACACAACTATCCTAAAAATTCCAACAAAAACACTAGCAAAACCGTTACCCTCCCCGGCAACGGCGCCAAAATTTGACACGCCTAAAATGTCGCAATAAAAGACGGCCAAATTAACAATTTATATACCACAATATGTACTAATTAACACTAATTCTAAACTAGTAAAGTAGCAAGCAAAGGGATCGAACCCAAGAGAAGGAGGTTTTGCAATGGTGTATTCAATAGAGCAAGTAGCACAATTGTGACAAATTAACAACAAATATGTAAAAAAAAGGGGGTTTTTTTGGTTTGGTTTTCAAGGACAACAAAAGGAAATTCAAACAAGAATAAGCAACAAGTAATCAAACAAGTGAGTTTTAAGATGGAAATTTATCAAATTTGAAAGAAACTTAATCCGACTCAATAAAGTGAGGCACTTTAGTTAATAAAACCACAAGATCAATCCTTTAATTATATTATCACCCTATTGTGAAGATGAATCTTCTAAATCTCCTTAATAATGGCCAAATGACAAGGAAATCACACTTAATCAAATAACCCAACTTATCAATTCTACCAAGTAGAAATCACATACATTGATCAAATTAACAAGAAGATATGAGCACTAGAGATTCAATAAGGGTAATTAGACACAATGAAATCACGACTAATGCCTAATTACAAGTTAATCCTTTACTTGCTAATTAAGCCAAGAAGAAATCACATTCATTAGCATAATAACAAGGTGTTGCAAAGATCAGATTACGAGGAAATCACACTTAATAATCCCAACAACAATAAATTAAGGAACTTGATTAATTAAGCAACAAGGAAATCACACTTAATTACTCAATTTAAACAAGGTTTCCAAAATTCAAACAATAAGCACAAAGGATTAACAATGATAATGAAAATTAAGGAAAGATTAAGGAGTCTTACAACCAAATATTACACCTTTGAGCCGGATTAAGAAAGGGAGATTAGTTCTCCATGCTAGATCTAAACCCAATAACAAAGATGAATAATTCCCAAAATTACAACTTGATTAATTAAAGTGGCATAAGATGTCTTAACCTAGAGGAAAACATCCTATATATAGTCTAACGTAACCTAATAATCATGGGCTTAACACAGGAAAAGCCCGTAACACAAAACGGAACAAACCCAGAAAACTCGCACGGTGCGAGTTCTGGTGTCTAGAAACTCGCATGGTGCGAGTTTAGGCCTGGAGTGCGTTTTTCTTTCGTGATTTGCTTGATCCTTGGAAGATTTTCTCATGGTATTTCTTCAATCCTTGTTCTTCACTCTTCCTTGGACGCTTCTCTTGGTCTCTTGGCATCTCATTCTTCACTAGAAATCGTGCTAAATGATAAGGCATTCGGAATTGGTTAAATAACATGAAAATCGTCAAAAACCGTCATCAAACGTTACCAAATGAGCTCCAAATGATGCCAAAACAATGTAGAAATAGGAGCTCATCATTGCTCTAGTTGTTGATTATTGATGCTAGAAGTAGAAAAATCAAACCTATATGAGAACATATATGGACCGAAATTTCTAGGGTTTGGGATTCAAAATAAAATTTTGTTTGTCTTTTGAGTATGGAAAAGGGGAAATTGAGTAATGTATATTGTGTGTATCATATTTGATGTTGATTTTGACTAGTTTTGCCCAAAAAGTTGTCTTTAAACTTCGCCTTAAAAGTGCCCCAAAGTGAAATCCGCCCCAAATTTCTTTATGATGTTTACCTTTTTGTGAAACTATTTTGAAGGGATTAATACCCCAATTTGTTAATTGATGTTACAATTTTCATATTTTGAAAGCTATAAAACCGTATTTGATGAGTTGTGGGGGTAGCATGTTTTGGTGATTGTTGGTTGTTTTGGTGAAAACGAGTTTATATTGTTGTTTCTTCCTTCATGAGCATGTCTTGAAAGGTTGGTTTCTTCAAGTAAGTGTTTGCTTGTGTGCCTAAAGATATGTGTTGAAACAGATGCCGAGACCTGCTGTTGGTACCTGTTAGAGTAAGAGGGGGAGGGCTCTGAACCCGAGGTTAGGGAAGGAAGCTAAGGACTGTAGATACCTCATTTCTGCACCTCCCGCAAACCACCCGGCGATGATTGGGCCGCATGTTTGGTACGCGGAACGATTTGTGACAGTTCGTAAGTTTATCATCAAGTGATCGCTCAAACACTTGTGTCTACCTCTTAATTGTCATCTACGTACCGATACGGTCGTTTTGGCAGTAATTAGAGTACATTTGGAGTCCGGGTCAAAAAATCGTCTTCATTTTCTAAAACCGAGTCAGAATGTTCTGGAATGTTCCGGATATTTCTATTCCATATTTTGCAACCTTTTAATCTTTGGCAAAGAATTTCCCGTAATATTCACACAAAATATTAAGGAAAACAAGATTAATCCGTTATTCCATAACCAAAACATTGAAATCTTTCTTCCGCAGGAGGAAACCACTTGGGAAAGGACGCAGCAAGGGCTGCGCCTCTTCCACGAGACGCAGTGCCTGCTGCACCTCTTCCCAAGTCTTTTTCTGCGTATTTTTCGTATCTTTTCATATCTTTTCGAGATTCACCTCCAAAGTTTCTCCGAAAAACCCTACTTCCTCCGTGTGATTAGTATAAATAGAGACCTTCGGTCTCTCATATTTCTCACGCGAGTGTCCGCCCTTCTCTTCTCTCTTTGCATTCTAGACCACGTTCTTACTTTTTGGCGTCTACGTGCTTGAACTTTCGAGCACGTAAGCTCGGATCCTTCTGAGTACCAACCTCGTTTTGCATGACCGACCAATTTGACCAACTCCACCATAATCAACTTAATCAATCTTATTCGTTTCCCTCCTAGAGGGCACTTTCGTCGTACATTCGAGTCGAGCATCACTAAACATATACTTAGTTCATCTCGTTTCGTCAAACATGTAAGTCTGAGGGTGTAGATCCTTCTTTTATTTATTGTACTTTATTATTGTAATCATAATGTATGATTTATGTCGAAAATATGCTTAAAACCGATTTGTAAAACCTTGTTTTAAAACCCTTTTTACGGATTTTCAGAAGACAACCGTCGAGAAAGGACGCAGCAACTGCTGCGCCTCTTCGAAGGGACGCAGTACCTACTGCGCCTCTTCGTGAGGCTGCTGCAGTTCCTGCTTCCTTTCTTCTTCTTTCGTCTTTCGTTAATCTGTTTGTTTTGCTTTTGTTACCAATTGTTCATCATTCTTTTAACATGATAATTTGAGTATGATAATTTTAACATGTAAATAGTTCGTCTTTGTTAATTAATTCATCTTTTAAATCCCGAATTAAATCCCATGTAATTCATATTTGCGGGTTTTCGTCATTAAAATCAATCCGGATTTTTAGAGGTTCGATTTATCAATATTGGATCTCTGGAATTCATTCTTTGATAAATTTGCATCTTTTATTCACCGTCACCATCATTAATTCATCATTAATAATATGTTTGACATAATTAATTTGTTTAGTTTGTTAATTCGTTAAATAACCTCATATCTTGTAATTAATTAGTTCTAATTAATTTCATCCATGTTTATTGCTTTTATGGCCTTTAATCACATGTAAATAATATGTTAATCACATCCATCCGAGTCAATTGTTCCAAATCAACCATTAAAATCACCAACGAACATTAACGACTTGCAATTTCGGCTTCACAGCCATAATTGAGCTGAGGAACGGACGCAGCAACTGCTGCGCCTCTTCCAAGGGACGCAGCTATGTTGTGCCTGTTCCTGGCTGATTTCTGTCCCTGAACTTCCATTTTTTCCTTGACCTAGTTTATTAGTTTATGTATTAATTAACTATTACTCGTATTATCACCCTAATTCCTGTTTGTTAATTTATTAATTTATTCTTTCTAAAACCATCTGTTTAAATGTATTTTCGACATAAATCAATTAACCCATTGTAATTATTGTAATTTTCTTTTATCGTATTATTATTGTATTTCTTTTATCTTATTGTTTGTATGCTTTCACATGTAATCTACTTAAATTCCTACTTCGACATCAATTGTATATTAAATTACGTGTTAACCGACTTAGTATTAATTCTCACATGCTAGGATTAATCTAATGGATGTTGCATTGCATGCATATAATCGACAATATATCGAGTATAGATGATTTTCCCTAATCATTAGTAGAGGCCGCTATCGAGGCGGGCGGGATTAGGTGTTCGATCAAAAGAACTTCCTAATACGTACCCTCACCCCTTACTCCAAATCTCTGTGAACATCCGTGTTCATTGGCATCCACGAGAGTCATTCTAGACATAGAATGCTAAGGGTAACGATTGCTTAGTGTTCATGTCTTTACTTTGTGTCTAGACATGACACGAGGTATTCGAACGGTTCCAATTTCCCATAAAAATTGGTGGCGACTCCATACAAAAATGCAAACGGTTGTTTCTCTTTTCCTACCCAAGCGCCCCCGTGGGCGGCCCGTTGTCCACAGTTTAGCGACTCCGCTGGGGATAATACACATACGTGTAGCCAAAAGGGTGAAACTTGAACAAGGTTAGGGAATAGTTTGTACGAGACAATTGTCGGTTTTCATAACTCGGTCTTTCTAGATCGTTTCATTCGGCCTTCCTAGGCCCAACCCAACCCATTCGACCAATCGACCCGTCTAAATGGTCCTAATTCTTATTTGGGCCTAAGGATGGATAGCGATTGACGTCATCCATACCATGGTACTTACTCTTGTTCGTATCAAGGACTTTCACTACTTGAGGAAATGGACTAGGAATCGGCCTTACTCTTGTTTGGTACGAGCCTCTCCACAGACTCCGGGTTTGATTGTTCGGTATGGCAACCCACCCTTTAAACCAAAACCCTTTTAAATGCACTCAACATCCCGTTATAATGCTTGTATAATGTTTGTACCATATTTGATCACCATTTCTAAAACAAACCATGACGATTTTTGAAAAATCAAAATCCTTCTCTAAAAAGTAAAATTTAAAAACTTGGACCTAATATTAGCGCAAAACCAGTCAAAACTATGTCCAATTGTCGAGTCAAAATCCGGGCCTTAAAACCCATTTCAAAACCTCACTTCGAGTCCACTCCTACAACTACACTAAAGTTAACTAGGACCAACATTTTTCAAACTTTGTCATTTCCTCAAAAATCACTTGACACAAGTGGCACACTCCCACTTCACGAGTCAAAACATTTCTTTTCGAGTAAGTGTGCTAGAATGGTCGATCGTATTTTGATTCGTCGTCGATCTCTTATCTAGTTTCCAAGATGCCTGAAACAAGCGACGTGAACTTCAACTAACTCCAGAATGGTAATGATCAAATACTAGCCGTGCTAGCTCGTCTCCAAGTTACTCAAGACCAAGTGTATGATCACCTTGACACCATTGAGGGCCGAATATATGCCGTGGAAATGAGTATGCCTCCTCGAGAAAGTGAAGTGTCTGATGAATTTGTGAACAACTTCGGGGATGAAAACCCTCTCATAGGTATGACTGCAGCTGAGAAACGACTCCAATACTTGGAGGAGCAATTGATGTATCTCAAAGGTGATGACATTTATAGGGAAAACAATCGCAAATATGAGGTCGTGAGTTCCAAGTTGCCAACCAACTTCAACATGACAGATATCCCTAAATTCAAGGGGCACGAAAACCCTTTGAACCATATCCGTGCTTTCAAGGATCACTTGTCTATCAAAGGCATTAAACCCGAGATGTTCTTAAGGATCTTTCCTTCATCTCTTGACACCATCCCAAAACAATGGTTCTATTCGCTAGAGCATAAGAAGATCGCTACATGGGATGATGCCGCAATCGAGTTTGCTAAACAATATGCGGATAATGCTGAAATCCAAGTCAACATGCGCACTTTAGAGGTTCTTACCCAAAATGACAAAGAAGGTTTCACCGACTTCCTAAGTTGGTGGAGGAAGACTAGTACTCAACTTGTTGAACGTCCGGATGAAGCTACCCTCGTGGAGAAATTCGTGGACAACCTAAAGCCCATCTATCCAAATCATTTGAGGTATCAAAACATCAAGACCTTCAAAGATTTAACCGTACTAGGGACGCGGATTGAAGATGACATCCGTAAAGGGCTCTTGTCCAAAATGATAGGTCGTGGATATCAAGGCTCAACAAGTCGTTCTTACGGCTCTAGAAGCAAAACTAATGAAGTTAACCTTTTCGAGCCATCTAAGAAGAGTACCCCTCCAAGGAAATTCACAAATCTAGGGGACACATATTCCAACGCTCTGAAAAGGTTGATGAAGCTGGGTAAACTTCAACCCATAGGCCCTACACCCGAACCAGAAAAGAAATCCAAGTTCTGGGATGAGAATTCGTACTGGGAATACCATAGAGGTAAGGGACATGATACAGAAAAATGCTACAAACTGAAAAATGTACTTTAAGATATGATTGAAGACGGTCGCCTACCAATACCACCTGGAGGTAAGCCTAACAGCACTCAGAATCCTCTTGGAATTCTAGTGATTACAAGTGAAGAATCTATCATAGATTGTTCACACCTCATTTCTCCAGTTCAAGATGAAATTCATGCAATAGAAAATGAAGGGAACTACTCTACTATCTCTCCAACCATCACTGATCTCATTGCATTGGCAAAGAGTGTGAATATGCAAGTCATGGAACTAGAGAGTGCAGTGGCAACCCTACGTGATCCCAACGCCATACCTAAAAAACGTGCACCACTAGTCCTCTCTCAAAACACTACAATGCAAGAAGTAGTAGCCATGGTTGATGAACTAGTTGACCAAATTATCCAATTGGAGGCCGAAGTCATAAGAATGAGGGAACTTGCTACTATCAATGGAATATGGGCCGATGATGATGAAGACGAGTATCTCACTGAATACTACTTAGTCAAAGTCAGTGAAGAAATAGTCCAAAATTGTGAAGATCAAGATGTAGACCATCTTACTCGTTCGGGACGCCCATACCAAAACACTTCTCAAAATGGTCCCATAGCGAACGGTCCGACCAATGTGGTCATACCAAATGATAATGAAGAAGGCTCTACTGACCATTTACTAAAGCAACTACAAAAGACAAAGGCCGATCTTTCAGTCTGACAACTAGTGGCAAGCTCATTCCCACATCGCCAAGCTTTACTGCAAGCCTTGGCCAAACTAAATGTGGCACATAACTCCACACCCGAGGACGTAGTCAACTTGGTCTTCCAAGAATCACCAAAGCTAAGTAATCCTATTACTTTCTCGGATGAAGATTTGCCACCCTTTGGTGCTAGTCATAACTTGGCTCTTTACATCACTGTCATTTGCTTAAAGAAGAATGTGCCAATGACTTTGGTTGGTAGATGATGGCTCCGCAGTCAATGTCATACCCTTGAAAACAGCATACAAATTGGGCATGAAAGAGTCGGATTGGACCCCTACCAACCAAGGTGTTCGCGCATATGATGGTACACGGCGAAAGGTAGTAGGACTTGTTAACCTAACCATAGCCACATGGCCAATTGAGCGAAAGGTCAACTTCCAAATAGTGGACATTGAGGCATCCTTTAACATACTTCTGGGAAGACCCTGGATTCACGCTTCCAAAGCGGTAACATCCACACTCCACCAGAAAATCAAAATCCCACTAAATGGTAAGGTGGTGACGATCACTTCGCCACCCATCAAGGTAGTAATCGAAAAGAAGTCAAGTAATCAAGTCCTTGCAGATCCAGTACATGAACTTGGGGGCTTCCATATCATAAATGTCATAGAAAGTGAGTTGGCACCCTTATACTTCAATCCCTACTCTAACTTAGTGGTCAACCACATACTCAAAACCCAGGGATACTTCCCGGGAATGCCTTTGAATCCTATCCGACGAAACACCTTTGCACCCTACAAAGAGGGTAACTCACAAAGAATACCCCTTGGACTAGGATACAAACCCACTAAAGAGGAAGTTCTCGAGATGCTCGCTCAAGTTCAAAACCGTAAGAACGTGGGAATCCAAATGCGACCCTAACTCCCTACCCTAAAGGGATACTTCGTTAGGGAAGGAAGTCAAGATATCTTTCACGGATTTCCTGAGCCTTGGCTCTATCTCGAAAGGAAGCTAGCCGGAATCGAGATCTTTCACGATTGCTACTTCATTCCTCCAGAAACGGTTCCTACCGTCAAAACTTGTCAAGCACCTTGCCTAGACGAACAAGTCGTGAGTCTACTATTTGGAGAAGATCGATTCGTTAGAGCCGTACAGGATGAGATCATTACCATGATACTTCAAGACGATCACTTCAACCCTACCGCGTTAATCACAGAAACTAACACCAATCAGTAGAAAGGATGGAGAAAATCGATCAAGTGGACAAATAATCAAGGAAGACTCTTCAAGCTCACCACTGGAGAAGGAGAGATGTTCAAAGGAGAACCAGAAGACGATGAATTCGAGTCAGAGTCAGAGTCAGAGTCAGAGTCAGAGTCAGAGTCTACAGAAGTTCCTAGAGAGTCTCCTTCTGTCGTCGTTCCCACTCCCCTTGTTTCTCCTAGCTTAGTGTCAAATAGCAACAATAGTTCGGGAAATGCCCCAACCGCTGCCCCTTTACCGCCACTGACTACAGATCAGATGGCTTCTTTGTTTCAACTTTTCTCAAATCTTAATATGAATAAATCAGGTTCTGCTTACTCTTCGTGTTATCTTGAATGCAATTCTGTTTACGATGATGATGAGGATGACCCAGACCCAGACTCAATCGAAATACCTCCCTACATAGCCAAAGAAATATTACAAGAGGGGGAAGGGGGACCAGTAATAGAAAATACTGAACCCATCAACGTAGGAACTGAACTAGAACCCCAAGAACTTAGGATAGGGACAACCTTGAGCCCCACCGAAAGGACCAATTTCATAGACCTCCTGCATGAGTTCAAAGACGTTTTTGCTTGGTCCTACAAAGATATGTCAGGGATCGACAGGGACATCGCAGAGCATAGAATCCTAATCAAACCAGGTTTCAAACCCGTGAAACAGAAGCTTCGACGAATGAGGACAGAATGGGCTCTCAAGATCAAAGAAGAAGTCGATAAACAATTCAAAGCCGGTTTCATCAAAGTTTCCGAGTACTCAGACTGGGTAGCTAACATAGTACTCGTACCCAAAAAGGATGGGAGAATCCGTGTTTGTGTTGACTTTAGAGACTTAAACAAAGTGAGTCCTAAGGATGACTTTCCTCTACCACATATCGACATATTGGTGGATAATACGGCGAATCACGCGTTATTATCCTTCATGGATGGATACGCAGGATATAACCAGATCAAGATAGCCTTAGAAGACATGCATAAGACCGCCTTCGTCACTCAATGGGGAACCTATTGCTACACAGTTATGCAATTTGGGTTAATCAACGCCGGAGCTACATACCAACGCACCGCAACTACGCTCTTACATGACATGATGCATAAAGAAGTTGAGGTATACGTAGATGACATGATTGCCAAGTCCAAGGAAATAGACGGACACATTGCGAACCTTCGCAAATTCTTCTCAAGGCTACGGAAGGACAACATGAGGCTCAATCCTCAGAAATGCGCATTCGGAGTGACATCTGGCAAACTCCTGGGATACGTCGTTAGCCAACGAGGTATAGAAATAGACCCTTCTAAGATCAAAGCTCTAATCGAAATGCCACAACCTCAAACAGAGAAAGAGGTTGGAGGGTTCCTAGGCAAGGTGCAATACATAAGTCGATTCATATCAAAACTCACCATGATCTGCGAACCCATCTTCAAGAAGTTAAAGAAAACAGATCACACCATATGGGATGATGACTGTCAGAAGGCTTTCGACCGAATCAAGGAAATACTATCCAAACCACCAGTGCTCATGCCACCTCAACGAGATCAACCTCTTGGTTTATATCTCATAGTAAGTGAAACGGCCATGGGCGCCATGCTAGCTCAAACTGTAAGAAAAGAAAAAAGAGCTATCTACTACCTTAGTAAGAAGTTCTTGGAGTACGAGTGCAAATACACACCACTCGAGAAGACATGCCTCACTCTTGTGTGGGCAACGAAGAAGCTACGCCATTACATGCTTAGCTACTCTGTCAAAATATACTCCAAAATGGATCCTGTCAAATACCTCTTCGAGAAACCCGTTCTCAATGGACGTTTAACAAGATGGACTTTGATGCTCTCAGAGTTCGATCTCAAATATGTACCTTTAAAAGTTATAAAGGGGCGCGCCGTTGCCGAGTTCTTCGCAGAAAATCCCATCAACGATACACAAACGATAGATACCTGGGCGTTTTCGGATGAGGATATACTCCAAACGGATGTAGACTCCTGGGACCTCTATTTTGATGGGGCATCGAACTTAAGAGGATTTGGAATAGGAGTGTTGCTCATTTCTCCTGAAGGCGAGCATACACCAATCTCTGTCAAACTCGACTTCGAGGTGACAAATAACGCTGCAGAATACGAGGCTTGTCTCATTGGTTTGCAAGCAGCAGTAAGTTTAGGCATCAAGAATCTCCGAGTACACGGGGATTCATCTTTGATCATCAATCAAATTACGGGATCTTGAAAAATACGAAGCGAAAGCTTAGCACCTTATCAAGCCACAATAGACCAAGTTGCTCAATTCTTCGATCAAGTGACCTACCTACATCTACCTCGAGAAGAAAATCAATTTGCAGATGCTCTTGAAAAACTTGCATCTTTGATTAACACGCCGGATAGCATGGTATAAATGCCTTTATGCATTGAACGACGATCAGAGCCAGCTTATGTGCACCAAATCACCAATGAAGAAGAAATCACAGAGGAACCTTGGTTCCAAGCGATCCTAAACTTCAAGCTCAATGGCACCTATCCACCAGAAATGGACAAAAGGGGACAACGCGCTATCCGCTTTCTAGCTTCCCAATATGTTCTCATCCAAGGAGAATTATACAAAAGAACACCTCTTGGTGTAATCTTACGTTGTCTTGATCATTCACAGGCACGGAAAGTGATGGAAGAAGTCCATGATGGAGAATGTGGCCCTCACATGAGTGGACCCATGATGGCAAAGAAAATCACACGTTTAGTGTATTATTGGACCACGATGGAATCTGATTGCATCAAATATGTAAGACATTGCCATAATTGCCAAATTTTCGGGAATGTGCAACATGTCCCTCCTTTATTTCTTTACACCATGACATCTCCCTGGCCATTTTCTGCTTGGGGAATTGACATCATCGACAAGATCACTCCAGCCGGAACAGGAGGTCATTGTTTCATCCTAGTAGCAATCGATTATTTCACCAAGTGGGTAGAAGCGGCTTCCTACACCAGTCTTACAGCCAAGAACGTGGCAAAGTTCATACAAACCAACATTATCTGTCGATATGGTTGCCCACATCAGATCATCAGTGACAATGGATCACGTTTCCAAGCTGAGACTGAACAATTGCTAGCCAAGTACAAAATTAAGCATCACCACTCCTCGCCATATAGACCACAAACCAATGGCGCGGTAGAGGCATCAAACGAAAATGTTGTCACGATTCTCAAGAAAATGATTGACAACTATAGAGATTGGCCAAGCAAGATACCCTTTGCTTTATGGGGATACCGTACATCTGTTAGGACGCCCACTAGGGCCACCCCTTTCTATTTGACCTACGGCATGGAAGCCGTACAACCAGTCGAGCTAGAAATACCATCCTTGCGTATTTTACTCGAAAGTCAAATCCCAGAAGCTGAGTGGAAGAGGGATAGATATGAAGAACTCATCCTCCTGGATGAACAAAGGTTACGTGCATTACATAATGTGCAAACATACCAAGCACGTATCAAACGAGCCTTCAACAAAAGGGTTAAGCCAAGGAACATTAAAGACGGAGACTTGGTCCTCAAATCAATTAGGGCTCTTTTACCTGTCGATCCACGAGGAAAATTCAAACCCAATTGGGCCGGGCCATTTCTAGTCAAGTCCATACTTCCAGGGGTGCGGTTAGAACCACAGACCTAGATGGGAATGAATTTGCCAACCCAACAAACCTCGACCAACTGAAACGTTACTATAGGAGCTAAAAACGCGCCTCGCGTAACCTCACGTGTCGCTCCTGTGGCAAGAAATAAACGACCCCTGGCCAAGCTGGTTTAAGCTAATGTCATCTTGCTCTTGCATTTTGACAATCTATCATTCTCATATCGTCAAATAAACTAAATTGCATTTTAGGAGTAAGTAAAGCTCATGCTTATTTTCTAAGTTCATTACAAGCTCTTGCTTAGAACAATTATTCTTTTACATTTACTCGAACTACGCACAAGGGTTTGATTTCATTTTCTAAATGAATACGTAGGCAATCCTTCACGGGATACAACCCATTGAATTGTCTTAAATGTAAATAGAAGGACATTTGTAATTGCATTTGAAATTCGACAAGAATAATGATAGAAAATCGTAACGGTTTCATAACCAATCAACCCCTTTTATTTCATTTCTTTAATAATAATATGCCACATAATATAAAAAATAAAATAGGCTAGGATTCTAAAAACCCCACCTTCTTATTACAATAATAATAATAATAATAATAATAATAATAGTAATAATAATAATAATAATAATAATAATAATAATAATAATAATAATAATAATAATAAATAATAAAGACTTAGGCTACTCTTCCATTTTCCCTTTGCCTTTGTCATTTTTGTCAAATCTCTTGTCCCGACCTCGAGCCGGACGCTCTTGCGCCACTTCAGACCTAATAACCAACGGTCTCTCTCGTGGTCTTGCTTTGCCATTCTTGTCAACCACCATGTTGACGGCAGGAGAAGTCTTCGGTTTCTTCGAAGGATGAACAACTCCAAATCCGGCTTCTTCCTCTCCCTCAGTCAGATGCTTCTCTTTCTCCTTTTCCACCTCACGAACCTTGTAGTCAACAAGCTCGCATTTCCTCAATCTCTCGTGCTCCTCCGGAGTAGTAACTTTCCTCCACCGCAAATAAGAATCCGACACCCATAGAGCACTAACAGAAGAATTCAAGAACCAAATGTTCCTCTGCGCCCATTTGATGGCCCATTCCCTTCGACTCTCAGTAGTAAGCGCCACGACAATCTGCTGGACAGTGTCAAGCTTCGGAATCATCTGCTTCAATCCGATCTCCCTCATCAACCTCTCTGGGAAGATGCATACATAAACTCCAAGCCGGGAATGCGAACAGATCGGGTTGGATCCAAAGAAGATACTCCAGTGACAGATTTGAGATGCCACCATGGCACGATCCATCTAATTAAGGGTCCATCTTCACTCTTCAATTTGTTTTCCCAGTAATTGAAAACTCGAGTGAAGTCCACCACGTAAAGCCTGGTCCTCATCGCAATTGAGCGAGCATGATAAGCAGGAACATTAACTGGGGGCTCGATCAATCGAAGACGCTCCATAAGCCAGTCCTACCAGAAGCAGGAATTAAAAAATAAAAAAAATAAAAATAAATAACGAAAAAAAAAATTCTTTTACCTGCAATATAATGGGACTTCCCAAATAAGGAAGGTCGCGATTAGCTTTCGATCTCTCCTAAACACAGACAAGCTGGGCTCCTGCGTAGCTCCATTTGCTCAATCACGCTCAAGTAACGAGGGCCGCCTCTCAAATTCTCATCAACATGCCCTTGAAGGACATATACATGTAATAGGCAAAACCCGAACGCCCTTCGCCTCGTAACATAAGAGATAGTGGGATCTGCCCTATTGATGAATCGATCGATGAAATCTAACATTCGCACTCCTTTAAAAGTCACAAGACGGTCCACATCAGCTCTTGACAACCCAAGCAAGTCTCTAAACTTGTTCTTATACCCTTGAGAAGTGGAGGGAATAGCAGGCGAGTGTTCCGGGTCCCAACCACCAATCGCAGCAATTTCTTCGGGAAATGGGCAAATGTCGCCTCCAGGGAAGGCAAAAACGTGATAATTCGGGTCCCAATAATCAAGACAAGCATCTAGAAATGGTTTGACTACCTTGATCAGCTTCAAGCTCAAAATCGATCCAAAATTATAAGCACCCATGTCGTGTTTCTCCACATTAGAGAACTCATTTGTCCATTCTTTTAGACAAATTTCGAGAGTATTCATGATGTATGCTTATTTTGGGAGCTTTATGTAATAAGACGAAGAGAGACGGAAGAATTATGTGAATAAAACCTCCCTCGACGTCACTATTTATACTAAAAGCTGTTTCCTAAAATCCGTCAGGGACGGATGCATCTTTGGGAACAGCGCAGCAAAGACTGGCCGCGCCTCTTCGAAGGGACGCAGACTCTTCTTCGCGCCTCTTCCTCACCTTCTTTTCGTGATTTTCCGC
The DNA here is from genome assembly GCF_048544455.1 of Silene latifolia. Taxonomy (NCBI): domain Eukaryota; kingdom Viridiplantae; phylum Streptophyta; class Magnoliopsida; order Caryophyllales; family Caryophyllaceae; genus Silene; species Silene latifolia. The sequence continues at coordinate 69,212,117 of NC_133530.1, read as the reverse complement.
GTTGGATCTTTCCTAAATTCCTCAACGAATAATTTCCTATTCATACGGGTTATTATTTTGGTAAATACGTCAAGTTGCCATATTTCGTGCTTCCTAATTCCACGGGCACGCATTTCGAGGCGATATCGACATTTTCGTCATCTTAGCACGCTTATCCATTTTTTTTTTACATTTTCTTTGGTGAATCATTTCACCAATTTATTCATTTTCAAACTTATACATTTCTTTTTTAATTTTCTTTTTGGGGAATCATTTCACTCCCGTTCCACACTAATATGTTTCTATTTTTTTCTTTTTTAGGGGGTAGCCCTCCCTACCGTCCGGTCATTTCCGGCAAATTTTTTTCATTTTTCGCGTTTCCAAGTCATGGTTTTGCGCCAATTTAGACCATGTGTACAAATTCATGTTCTATGTGATTTCTATGTAAATTTCGGCAGCATGACGGCGCAAACCGTCATCTACCAAACCTGTTCAAAGCTAACCTGCAGGTACAAACAAAGCAATCCAGCAGCAAAGGCACTCAAGCCATCATATATACAACCAAGAGAGTACATCTACACCAAACTGGGGGCTCGAGCCCCAAAGCAAAGTCTGAATGTCTAAAATGTAAGTCCCAAAAATGTACAAATGTACAAAACACAGCAAAAAAATGAAGAAACAACAAAAAAGCTACTGCTGGTCGCCGTCTAGCTCAGCAACTCTCGCCTCGAGAGCAGCAACCTCGGCATCGCGGACCTCGAGCTCCCTCAGCAGGCGAGATGTCTTCTCCCGGGACTGGGCAAGCTCTCGCTCCAGCTCACGCTCCCTCTGCAAAACAACAAGAATTGGCTCATGTCAATCATTTCAAACATAAGGAAGATTAGAAAAATTCGAAAATGAAATAAATGGAAGGTTTATACCTGACGTCCTCAGCCGCCAACAAGTGCCTCGATGGCAGTAGCCCGCAGCCGGTTGGCTACTCTCCACAAGGCCACGAACCGGGATGGCGCAACCTGCATTTCAAAAGAAAAATTCTTAACGATTGGACAAACTCGAGCAAATGTGTTCTTACACAAAATTATACAAGTTAGGAGGCTCACCCTCCGAATCGATGATCGCCACTCGCCCAAGCCAAAGATCTCTCACCGCCACGTCAAAGTCACGTAGCTCGGAGATCGTCGTCATCCCCGTCGCGTCAGTGTACTCAAAGGTCTCGGGGTACTCTGGAAGCTCGATGCCCGCCGCCTCGACCTCCTGCAAGGTCAAGTGATTTCCATTAACCGATGATCATTCATCGTGTTCTTAAAATAATCAAAAATAAAAGAGGATAAAGCACTTACCACAACCGGCCAGTACGCCAACCTCACGTAGAGGAACGCCGAGTAGTCCTCACCAGGAAGAAGGAGGGCGTCACCACCGACGCCAGCCAGGTCAGCCTCCTTCTCAGCCTCGGAAGGCTTCCTAAACATCGTCCGAGGAGGATCGATGGGAACCGTCAAGACATCCCGAGAGCACTGACGAGCCAAGCGCTCACCCAAGTTCCACACAGGACCCATCGACGTCCTCAGCAGCAACTGGCTCGAGCTCCTATGTCGAAGGACCTCAGCCACAAAGGGAGGAGCGCCAGCGTACTCCACCCAAGGCCTGGGCACCCACTGGGAAAAGCAAACAAGGAGTCATTCTTATGATCAGTTCTGAAAAAAGTAATGAAAAACGAATGAAGGTGAAGTACTCACGCCGTCCATCTGAAGAGGGGATATGTACACTAAACTGGGGGCTCGAGCCCCAAAACAAAGTCCGAATGTCCAAATTGTAGGTCCTAAAAATGTACAAAATGTGCAAAGTACAGCCAAAAACACACAAAAACAACAAGCAAACTACTGCTGGTCGCCGCTTAGCTCAGTAACTCTCGCCCCGAGAGGAGCAACCTCGGCATCACGGACCTCGAGCTCCCTCAGCAGGCGAGCTGTCTCCTCCCGAGACTGGGCTAGCTCTCGCTCCAGGCCGCTCTTCCCCTGCAAACGCAAGAATTAGCTCATGTCAATCATTCCAAACAATAAGGAAAGTTAGAAAATTCGAAAATAAAGTAAACGGAAGGTTCATACCTGACGTCCTCGACCGCCAACAAGTGCCTCGATGGCGTAGCTCAGATAGGTTGGCTACCCTCCACAAAGCCACGAACCGGGATGGCGCAACCTGCATTTCGAAAGAAGAGATTCTTAAACGGTTGGATAAACTCAAGCAAATGTGTTCTTACACAAAATTATACAAGTTAGGAGACTCACCCTCCGAATCAGATGCTGCCACTCATCTAGACCAGCATCTCTCACCGCCGCATCAAAGTCGCGAAGCTCAGAGATCGTCTTCATCCCCATCGCGTCAGTGTACTCAAGGGTCTCGGGGTACTCTGGGGGCTCGATGCCCGCCGCGTCGACCTCCTGCAAAGTCAAATGATTTCCATTAACCGATGATCATTTATCGTGTTCTCAAAATGATCAAAACTAAGAGTAACACACTTACCTTGACCGGCCATTACGCCAACCTTCCGTAAAGGAACGCCGAGTAGTCCTCACCAGGAAGAAGGAGGGCGTCACCACCAACGCCTGCCAGGTCAGCCTCCCTCTCAGCCTTAGAAGGCTCCCTGAACATCGTCCGAGGAGGATCGATGGGAACCGTCAAAACATCCCAAGAGCACTGATGAGCCAAACGCTCACCCAAGTACCAGACAGGACCCTTCGATGTCCTAAGCAGCAACCGGCTTGAGCTCCTAGGTCAAAGGACCTCAGCCACAAAGGGAGGAGCGCCAGCGTAGTCCACCCAAGGCCTGGGCACCCATTAAGAAAAGCAAACAAAGGGTCATTCTTATGATCAGTTCTAAAAAGTAAAGAAGAAAGACAAACAACGCAAGGTGAAATACTCACGCCGTCCAACTGAAGAGCGTTCACCTCCCGTCAACAGACGTCGTGAAAGGAACGTCGGCTCCTCGTACGGCACATCACCCAATCCCTCACAATGGGATATGCCCTCTCCACCGGCTCCGTCCTCTTGGGCGCGAGGCTCGGAAAGTAGGAGTACACCCACGCCTGTAAAATAAGATAGTCAACAATGATCTTTCGTGATTCGATAAGAAAAGGAAATGATCTTTCATGAAATGAAATGAAGGCACATACCTCCAACAACAGTCCAGGGCCAACAGCGGCATGAGAAGTCCCCTTCTCTATTAACTACGAACAAACCATGGCCCTCATAAAGCGAATGAGGACCACAAAATCAGCAGTGACCCAGTCCCAACGGCCTAGGTCGCTCAGGTCAGAAAGAAAGGGAAGGAGCTTCGTCGATAGCCTTTCTCCCTTGTCTCAGAGGTAGATCGAAGACAGAAACCACCAGAGCCACAAACGGACTCTCTGCTCTGCACTACAGGGAGGAGGAGGAGTCTCCCTCCCCTCGATCACCACCGACGTCGGGGTCTTCCCCGCAAAATAGTCCCGGACGTAAGAACTAGGCACCAACCCGGGTACCGCAGCGGCATTCGGCATCAAGTTCCAGCCGATCAATCTCCTAGCCTTAGCCGAGTCTACCCTCATGGCTGTCTCCGATCACTCCACCACCTCAGTCCCACACGTTAAACCAGAAATCATGTCGTAATCCTCCAACGTGACTCCCACCTCGCCAAAAGGCATGTGAAATGTGGAGGTCGTGTCCCAAAATCGATCCAAGAAAGCTCGGACCAGGCTGAGGTTAGCTCGAAGCTTCCTCCTCGTGATATCCCTCCAAGCCTGCACCAAAGCGCCGAACGCTCCCCGCTCGATCATGGCTCGCTCCTCAGCCGACAGCCTCTTGTAACACCCCATCACCGTCGTTTAGCCCGAGAACGATCTGATATTCCCGGCCTCCTACGTTGATTTGAAACAAAAGCTATCTTTAGCTCAGATGAAGAAGAAAAGGAATGACAAACATAAATGAAAGAAGATGAATTAAGAGCAATGAATTCGATTTACCAAGCTCTTCACCGTCCTGTAGGACAGGTGACCCTCCGCAGCCCAAAGCAGGTTCCTAATGTCCCAGGTCTTAACCCACGCAGGTTCTCCCCTCAGCTGGCGACCACCTCGTCCAACGTTGGCCCGTCTCAGGGACTCCTCCTCCTCAACAACCTCCTCCTCGAGGACCTCGTCCTCAGCAGCCGTCACCGCAGCGGTGAAAGCCTCCTCTAACGCCTCCTCAAGCATCTGAGAAGGGTCAACAACAGTGTCCACATCCATGGGACCCCTCTCGGATGTAGAAGCCTCGTCACGTGCAAAAGTAAAGTGAATTTAGGCCGCGTCAAATGACGACAAGCCTTAGTTAGGAGATTTTCGAGTTTTCGGAGCTCCGAAATCGCTCTTTTCTCGCCATCCTTGGCAATTTTCCCACAAACCCGTCCGCTCATGTGGTAATTTGGGTCAAGTCAAGCCTAAGTTGACGCCTAGTCATGGGTTTGAGTCGGAATTTCGACAGCATTTCGTTATAACGGCAATTATGCCCTAGGAAGTGTCCTGAAAAAGCCGTCACAGATCAAAATTAAGAGATGGTAGGAAGTTTACCCATCATGTCAGGACTCCAAATACCAAGTTTCGTCACAAATGGGCAATCCTAAGGCTATTTTCGAAGCGATTTACGGTTTAGCTGTGAAACCGTCACAATTTCACTCAAATGCCCAAAACTCAATGAAAATTCGAAACAAATACATGGTTATGATCCTTATACTACCAATTAGCCATTTACAAAGTCAATTTTGCAAGACAAAATCATTTGGGGGAAAAGCCCCAATTTTTCGACAAATTAGGGTCGAAAACCCTAATTTTGTCGGTCCCATTTGATCAAATACGGAAGATAAATGCAAGATTAATACACATACCTCGATTAGTCATGGCAAATGCAAGCTTTTGGATCAAATTTTGACGGAAATGGTTGGAATTTGAGAGAGAAATTAAGTATTTATGTTTCGAATAAATGAAACAAACCCCTCTGTTTCGTTGGGTTTTTACGCAGGATTGACACGTCCAGGAAAAGACGCAGCTCTTGCTGCGCCTCTTCCTCAGTTTCCCTCCATATGAATTTTTGAAGATTCGTTATAAGTTCGTTATTTTGTGGGCCCATCTTTGGTGCGCCTCTTCCTCGATGTCATATCACATATTTGGTCAGTTCGACGTATATTCTTCGCCCGGATCCGTATTCCCAAGCCAACAGCAAACTGTTGCCACGTTCTGCCAAGACCTAGCTTGTCACAACGAGCGGTTCCTCTTTAACAGGTGTTTTGACATGCCTTTATTATGTTCCCCCAGCGAGAGTACACGGATAGACATTTCCTCTCGAGACATGGAGATCAGTTCCCGATTATGTTCCCCCAGCGAGAGTTCACGACAGACAGTCATTTCCTCTCGACACATGGAGATCAACATCGACCCCAAGCTCTTCAGAAGTTTGGTTGAAGCCGACCACAAGCGATTTCTCCCGGCCAGCCAGGACTATGTCCCTTTGTCTTCTCCCAATATCGCGTTTTGTTTCCCCGGAGTTTCAAGGAATTTGGTATGGTCTTTTCTTATGGTGGCGAGCTTCCTTACGTAGTCTAATAGACTTAAACGACCCTCCCGATAGTCGATGAGACTCTAAAATGTTCCCGACGGCGGAGTCCTTGGTTCGAGACCCCTTGAGCGCCTCGCGTCGCCATAGTCGTCGAGTTGTAATCTTCGATTGACTGATGGCTATACTTTGACTTTTACCTTGTCCAAGCCTCGGTCAAAGTGGGGGCTCAGAGATACCTCATTTTCGCACCTCCCGCAAACCACCCGGCGATGATTGGGCCGCATGTTTGGTACGCGGAACGATTTATGACAGTTCGTAAGTTTATCATCAAGTGATCGCTCAAACACTTGTGTCTACCTCTTAATTGTCATCTACGTACCGATACGGTCGTTTTGGCAGTAATTAGAGTACATTTGGAGTCCGGGTCAAAAAACCGTCTTCATTTTCTAAAACCGAGTCAGAATGTTCTGGAATGTTCCGAATATTTCTATTCCATATTTTGCAATCTTTTAATCTTTGGCAAAGAAATTCCCCTAATATTCACACAAAATATTAAGGAAAATAAGATTAATCCGTTATTCCATAACCAAAACACGGGAATTTTTTTTCCGCAGGAGGAAACCACTTGGGAAAGGACGCAGTGATGCGTGTCATTTATATGATGTTTTACACCTTATTTTACACGCATTTCAGAGCTCAAATATGTAGTTTATGCTACTATTTTTCCTATTTCCGTCTACTTTCGTGTTTTTGTGTAATATTGCAGAAATGTGAAGAATTCAGCGGAAATCGAGCCGAATCCGTCCCCGAGTGCTTGGCATAGGATTTGACATGAAGTAGTGACTCAAGAGATGAACTTGGTGCGCGTTTCAAGGCCTAAAAGATAGCAAAAGCACGGTTGCGTACAAGTTGCAAAGCTTAAACAAGCGAAGAAGTGCTTCTCGACATTGCAGGCTGCTTAAAATGGCTATATCTCGAGTTCTGGATCTAATAATCGAGTGATTCCAATTGGAGGTGAAAGCTTTTCCTCTTAGTTTTCCAACGCCGCGTAGAACGCCTTATTTGACCAAGTAACGAAGAAATGGCAGCTGTTTTAAGATCGGTGCGCGCTGTAGAATTCGTCAGAATGCATACTGTACAACACCCTTGGTCAATCGACTGGTCTATGTGGTCGATCGACCACATCACAACTCTGACGAGAGATTTAAAAGAACGAGAATTAAAGGATTTTAATATAAACCCATTTGTAATTAGGTTTGGAGAAGGAGTTACGTGATATTTTCTATATAACGTAACTCTTCCTGCTGCTTAAAGGGGATTCATTGATTAGTTTAGTATACCTAGTTTACAGTTTACAGTTTTCATTCAGTTTTCATTAATTTCAATAAAAGTATTCCTTTTGGCATTCGGTTTCTTCTTCCTGTTTACGGTATTCTTCTGTTTCTTTATTCAAATTCATTGCTTTAGTTCTTCCATAGTTTAGAATTGCTAGTTAGATTTCCCAAAGCCAATTTATCGTTTCATGTTAGTTAATTATTTAGATAATTCAATTATGAATTCAATTGCTTTATTTGTTAATCTTACTGTTATTATTATCACCATTATGAGTAGCTAAACACCCCGTGCTAAGATGTAGGGGATCTATGGCGTAGATGGCATTAGAATAGGTGACCCCGAATTAGGGCATGGTCGATTGACTGGCTTAACTGGTCGATCGACTAAGCCGTGTGGTCGGTCGACTGAAGTAGTTGGTCGATCGACCAGACCTTGTTTGATTAGCGTTTGTTTGATTCGTTAAGTGCAATATTTAACAATGAGACCGAGAGGAGACTTGTTAGATGCTTAGTTTTGACCAACCCGTAGATCGAAAGATAGGGAAGGACATTAATTAACGAAATGAGACGACTAAATTGCTGAGATCGAGAGATAATGCAATTTAGGCTTTAGGAATCACTAATCGGGGCGAGAGCAAGTATTAGTGAGACTTAGGGACTGGTAGCATAGGCCGAAAGGAGCTACTAGTTAACTTGGACCGAGAGGACTTGTTTTACCCATCCTACACGATTGTATTTCGGACTTACCTAGGATTATGTGCCATCGCAGCTATAGTGAACCGACCGTCTTAGCATTTCTTTTATTATTGTTTACATCCCTTATTACTTTTATTTGTTTATTTAGTTATCTTAGATTTAATACATATCAAAACCCCCACAACTGTTACCCTTAGACTAGAATTAATAACAACTATTATCTCCCTACCTCCCTGCGGATCGACCCTTACTACCGCTTGCTAGTAGTAGTTTGGTTTTATAAATATTATTTTTGGTGCACACAACGACAGGCATCAAAATTTTGGCGTCGTTGCCGGGGAGGCAGCGCTAATTTTAGTTGTTTTTAATTTTAGTCTTTCTTTCTTTAGTCTCAGGGAACTTCGGTTCCTTGAGACCGTTCTCATGTCGTTCCTTCTGAGTTTTCCGCAAGAAGAGAACGAAATCTTTGGTGCTTATTTAGCCAGACTTTGGGAGTTTATTGAGCCCAGACGAGATGCTTTTTCTGATCTCCAAATATGCTGCACTATTTTCCGGCATATGAATGACCCTACGCGAGCATACCTCGAGTCTATAGATAAGTGGGATTTCGAAGGATTCCCCGTAATTGAGGTATTAGAATTCTTTAATTGGTTTGCTACTGAATCTCTTAAACCTACTTTTTCTCTTCATGTTGACTCAGATGAAGGGGTGGGTGAGACCTTAGAAACCGATCTAGGAAATGCTGACGGAGACATAGAGGAGACCATTAGCGTGGTTGACAATCCTTTTTATGAGGATAGTTTAGAACCCCTTTATGATTCTTGCACTGATAGTGAGGTCGATTTGGAGGATCTCTTTGAGAATCTCCAACTTGACGAGTCTAGCGATAAGGAGAGTAAAGAGGAAAATTTTGACAGTCTTGAGGTTAATTGGGATGTGTATGACGATATTATAGATGAACCTATTATAGAAGACCCGATTGACCCATTTGACTTTACCGCCCCATGTATTTGGGACGATTATCCACCTTCTCCCTTAGTTGACCAGACTCCTCCACCTCACAGTTCATACCCGTCTGAGCATCTTAATTCTACTCGCGTTGTTTTTGAGTTAATTGCTCCTGAGCTCTCTAATTTTCCACCTGCGGATAATTTGAGCTTTTATATTCCGCCCTTAGCTGGAGGGCAGAATTATTTTGTGGATGATTTTAGGAGCTTCCATAGGAAATTTGTTAGGCTTAAATGTTTTTACATTTTGATTTCCTATGTTATTTCTATCTTATGGTGCTACTTACAGTTTTGTGTAGCACATGTTAGTGAGATGTATGATAGGTTGCTGAGAGCCTTGAGTTGTTTTGATTGGGCTCCATTAGAGTAAGCTGCTGAAGAAAATGAGGTCGAGCGGGACCGGTTTGAAACCAGCGCTAGCCGGGAGGCAACCCGAATGTGATTTGTTTAGTTTTGCGAATAAAATTTGTAGTTGTTTAAAAAAATAAATAAAAACTCTTAGTGTGTGCTTAGTTTAATTTCCGTCTTTAAACTGTTACAATTGGGTTTAGCGCAATTTTGGGCGCGTTTTTATGTGCATTTACAAGTTATTAGACCAAGTTAACTCAATTCATTGAGTTGTTTGAAGAAAGAAGTTGTTTTCGTCAGGGGTAGGTCGATCGATCGACCTACCTGGTCGATCGATCGCCCTCTCAGATCAATACCCTATGATCTTCGTGAACTGGTCGATCGACCCGGACCATCGGTCGATCGACCACTGTAGCTGTTGTACTTCTTTCTTCAATTTAATTCTTTGCACGTAATTTACCGGTTTATTTTTGTTTTCTCGGATAATGCGCGGTATTTTCTGTCTTTTCAGGTACTTTATGGTAGCATCTGCGCTCTCGAAACCTCCTAGCTCATTTGGTTTGGGAGGTTTCTTTTTCTGCGCTTAAAGTCTTGTGAGTTTCTGAGTTTCAACTTCATGTCTTATTTAGTTAATTTATCGCAAAATCCCATTTCCTTTGCTATTTTCATTATATGATTTTGCACAATGGGGACATTGTGTGATTTGGTTTGGGGAAGGGTTTTGCATTGCATTCACATGTTTTATTGCATTTCTGTTTCACGTTTATTGCATTTCGGTCTGCATTTGTTATTTCATTTCCTATATATATACAGAAAATTGAAAAAAATCGAAAAAATTCAAAAATTCAAAAAAAAATGCGTTTATTTTAGCATGTAGGTCGAGTCGGAACGGTAGTATTTCAATGATGACATTGCATTTTCAGCTGTTTATGCCTAAGCCGTGCTAAATTGACATGTTATTAGTAGAATCATATGCATAGTCTACGAGTTTTCGTTAATTTATTCGCTGAACTTGAGACTTGACTTTGATTTTTGGCAACCTACTTATAATTTCTAAGGATTAGAGCTCATATAACTGGTGTCATTTGTGACCGGTTTCATGTAGGATTGTGAGTAGTTACTGCTTGCATATCATGTATCAATAATTTGCACATTTATGAAATTCAATTGCTTTTTGCCTGCATACATTCGGGTTAGTGGTTGGTGTCACATGCAGGGAGGTGCCTACAATTTCCCCTTTATTTCATTTTACCCATTGAACTCCACATTAGCCAAATTTGCCTGTTGACCCTTAGCTACATCCAAATTTAGCCTGCCTTGTCAAGCTAGTTAGTGTACTTTTTGCGGTATATAATTTATTGTGCCAAGTTTGGTTTGTATTGAATTATTTGGAGTTGGTAGAAAAGAAGAAGGAGGATGAATTGAAAAAAAAAAGAAAAAGAAATGAAAAAAAAAACGAAAAGAAAGAAAAAAAAAAGAGGTGAAAAAATTCAAAAAAGAGAAAAATGATGAAAGAAAGAAACCGTGAAAGGAAAAGATGTTTTTTGTAGACGGTTTCACTCCTATGCTTTATTTACATTTATTGAGGAGTATTTTCAGTTTGGTTTGGTGAGTTTTGTGCCAAATGAAGGGCGCATGTGCTTAATCCCATAATTGAGTTGGAAATGGATGTTATCATATGGTTTTGTTTAGGTACTAGCTTGATCACCTATACCTCCACATTCCCATAAATGTTTTGCCTTTTCTTACCCATTGCCTCACTCTACCATATTTTTGTAAGCCCTCGGCTGTGACAGGACCTTGTTTGGTTGGAATGTATGTACGGTAGTTAGAATTGTCTATCATATTAGTTGCATGCATGATTATGTGGGTCGTAGTCTAGGTGAGCGGCTATTTCTCTTCTTCTCTTACACATATATGCTTACCCTTTGCTTCATGAGAGAAGAGTGACCCGTGAGAGTCCAATTTTAAAGGTCTTGTAAGGTTGACGGTTCAGCGGTTTTTAACGACTACATAACTCGTTTGCATGATTCGTATTGCTAATTGATTGTTAGTTGTTGCTTTAAAACTGGTTTAGGCTTTATAGTTGCATTTCGCTCTGAGATTGAACTCGTTCCATTAGGTTTTAGGATCGAGTCTACTTCTTGCTTGGGGACAAGCAAGAGTTTGGTTTGGGGAAGTTTGATGCGTGTCATTTATATGATGTTTTACAACTTATTTTACACGCATTTCAGAGCTCAAATATGTAGTTTATGCTACTATTTTCCCTATTTCCGTCTACTTTCGTGTTTTTGTGTAATATTGCAGAAATGTGAAGAATTCAGCGGAAATCGAGCCGAATCCGTCCCCGAGTGCTTGGCATAGGATTTGACATGAAGTAGTGACTCGAGAGATGAACTTGGTGCGCGTTTCAAGGCCTAAAAGATAGCAAAAGCACGGTTGCGTACAAGTTGCAAAGCTTAAACAAGCGAAGAAGTGCTTCTCGACATTGCAGGCTGCTTAAAATGGCTATATCTCGAGTTCTGGATCTGATAATCGAGAGATTCCAATTGTAGGTGAAAGCTTATCCTCTTAGTTTTCCAACGCCGCGTAGAACGCCTTATTTGACCAAGTAACGAAGAAATGGCAGCTGTTTTAAGATCGGTGCGCGCTGCAGAATTCGTCAGAATGCATACTGTACAGCACCCTTGGTCGATCGACTGGTCTATGTGGTCGATATCACGACTCTGATGAGAGATTTAAAAGAACGAGAATTAAAGGATTTTAATCTAAGCCCATTTGTAATTAGGTTTGGAGAAGGAGTTACGTGATATTTTCTATATAACGTAACTCTTCCTGCTGCTTAAAGGGGATTCATTGATTAGTTTAGTATACCTAGTTTACAGTTTACAGTTTTCATTCAGTTTTCATTAATTTCAATAAAAGTATTCCTTTTGGCATTCGGATTCTTCTTCCTGTTTACGGTATTCTTCTGTTTCTTTATTCAAATTCATTGCTTTAGTTCTTCCATAGTTTAGAATTGCTTGTTAGATTTCCCAAAGCTAATTTATCGTTTCATGTTAGTTAATTATTTAGTTAATTCAATTATGAATTCAATTGCTTTATTTGTTAATCTTACTGTTATTATTATCACCATTATGAGTAGCTAAACACCCCGTGCTAAGATGTAGGGGATCTATGGCGTAGATGGCATTAGAATAGGTGACCCCGAATTAGGGCATGGTCGATTGACTAGCTTAACTGGTCGATCGACTAAGCCGTGTGGTCGGTCGACTGAAGTAGTTGGTCGATCGACCAGACCGTGTTTGATTAGCATTTGTTTGGTTTGTTAAGTGCAATATTTAACAATGAGACCGAGAGGAGACTTGTTAGATGCTTAGTTTTGACCAACCCGTAGATCGAAAGATACGGAAGGACATTAATTAACGAGTTGAGACGACTAAATTGCTGAGATCGAGAGATAATGCAATTTAGGCTTTAGGAATCACTAATCGGGGCGAGAGCTAGCATTAGTGAGACTTAGGGACTGGTAGCATAGGCCGAAAGGAGCTACTAGTTAACATGGACCGAGAGGACTTGTTTTACCCATCCTACACGACTGTATTTCGGACATACCTAGGATTATGTGCCATCGCAGCTATAGTGAACCGACCGTCTTAGCATTTCTTTTATTATTGTTTACATCCCTTATTACTTTTATTTGTTTATTTAGTTATCTTAGATTTAATACATATCAAAACCCCCACAACTGTTACCCTTAGACTAGAATTAATAACAACTATTATCTCCCTACCTCCCTGCGGATCGACCCTTACTACCGCTTGCTAGTAGTAGTTTGGTTTTATAAATATTATTTTTGGTGCACACAACGACAGGCATCACGCAGCAAGTGCTGCGCCTCTTCCACGAGAAGCAGTGCTTGCTGCGCCTCTTCCCAAGTCCTTTTCTGCGTATTTTTCGTATCTTTTCTTATCTTTTCGAGATTCACTTCCAAAGTTTCTCCGAAAAACCCTACTTCCTCCGTGTGATTAGTATAAATAGAGACCTTCGGTCTCTCATATTTCTCACGTGAGTGTCCGCCCTTCTCTTCTCCCTTTGCATTCTAGACCACGTTCTTACTTTTTGGCGTCTACGTGCTTGAACTTTCGACCACGTAAGCTCGGATCCTTCTGAGTACCAGCCTCGTTTTGCATGACCGTCCAATTTGACCAACTCCACCATAATCAACTTAATCAATCTTATTCGTTTTCCTCCTATAGGGCACTTTCGTCGTACATTCGAGTCGAGCATCACTAAACGTATACTTAGTTCATCTCGTTTCGTCAAACATGTAAGTCTGAGGGTGTAAATCCTTCTTTTATTTATTGTACTTTATTATTGTAATCATAATGTAAGCTTTATGTCGAAAATATGCTTAAAACCGATTTGTAAAACCTTGTTTTAAAACCCTTTTTACGGATTATCAGAAGACAACCGTCGAGAAAGGACGCAGCAACAGTTGCGCCTCTTCGAAGGGACGCAGTGCCTGCTGCGCCTCTTCGTGAGGCTGCCGCAGTTCCTGCTTCCTTTCTTCTTCCTTCGTCTTTCGTTAATCTGTTTGTTTTGCTTTTGTTTCCAATTGTTCATCATTCTTTTAACATGATAATTTGAGTATGATAATTTTAACATGTAAATAGTTCGTCTTTGTTAATTAATTCATCTTTTAAATCCCGACTTAAATCCCAAGTAATTCATATTTGCGGGTTTTCGTCATTAAAATCAATCCGGATTTTTAGAGGTTCGATTCATCCATATTGGATCTCTGGAATTCATTCTTTGATAAATTTGCATCTTTTATTCACCGTCACCATCATTAATTCATCATTAATAATCTGTTTGACATAATTAATTTGTTTAGTTTGTTAATTCGTTAAATAACCTCGTATCTTGTAATTAATTAGTCTAATTAATTTCATCCATGTTTATTGCTTTTATGGCCTTTAATCACATGTAAATAATATGTTAATCACATCCATCCGAGTCAATTGTTCCAAATCAACCATTAAAATCACCAACGAACATTAACGACTTGCAATTTCGGCTTCACAGCCATAATTGAGCTGAGGAACGGACGCAGCAACTGCTGCGCCTCTTCCAAGGGACGCAGCTATGTTGTGCCTATTCCTGGCTGATTTCTGTCCCTGAACTTCCGTTTTTGCCTTGACCTAGTTTATTAGTTTATGTATTAATTAACTATTACTCGTATTATCACCCTAATTCCTGTTTGTTAATTTATTAATTTATTCTTTCTAAAACCATCCGTTTAAATGTATTTTCGACATAAATCAATTAACCCATTGTAATTATTGTAATTTTCCTTTATCGTATTATTATTGTATTTCTTTTATCGTATTGTTTGTATGCTTTCACATGTAATCGACTTAAATTCCTACTTTGACATCAATTGTATGTTAAATTACGTGTTAACCGACTTAGTATTAATTCTCACATGCTAGGATTAATCTAATGGATGTTGCATTGCATGCATATAATCGACAATATATCGAGTATAGACGATTTTCCCTAATCATTATTAGAGGCCGCTATCGAGGCGGGCGGGATTAGGTGTTCGATCAAAAGAACTTCCTAATACGTACCCTCACCCCTTACTCCTGATCTCTGTGAACATCCGTGTTCATTGGCATCCACGAGAGTCATTCTAGACATAGAATGCTAAGGGTAACGAGTTCTTGGTGTTCATGTCACTACTTTGTGTCTTGACATGGCACGAGGTATTCGAACGGTTTCCAATTTTCCACAATAAATTGGTGGCGACTCCACAAATGCAAACGCTTGTTCCCAAGTGCCCCCGTGGGCCCGCGTCCATAAGGACTCACAGTACCACCCGTGCCCGAGTACCCCACCGTTATCTTTACTGAATTTAAGCAAAGGGATGCATTTGTCGAGTTACAAAAACGTCGTATGAAACCAGCCCGTTGTATCGACACCACCATCATAGAGGACCTTAAGGTAGATACGGATGTGAGGCACATATTTGAAACCTTGGGTTTGACTGTTTTATATCGTCTTAGGAAACATTTCTACTCTTTCTTGACATTGGAGTTCATGAGCTCTTTCCTCTATGATGCGGCAGCTAAGACCGTACAATTTCGTCTCATGAACATTAGTTTCCTCTTGACCATGGACATGTTTTCTACCTATCTTGGCCTTGCCCGGCCGGAGAAGGGAGCCCTTAAGGATATCACAACTAAGTGTGGAGTCAGTAGTTACATGCCTTGTTTTATCCGCAAGTCCGCCCCCACCTCGAGTAACAAGTTGATAAATGACGTGCAATATATCACTTTGAAGATCTTTCTTCAGGACTTGACTTGTCTACTCTATGATCGAAAGGATGTGAGTAAGTTGAACTCACATAAGGTGATGTTGCTAGTTGTTTATCTTACCCCCACCCAAGCCTAGAGAGTTTCTTACAGTGCCCCGCCATAGTCTGTGCTAGTATAGCTTTAATGGCCACCTCTGGGACCCGATACTTGAGTTATTGTGCCATTACCACACGTTTAGAAGAGCGGTTAACCACTTTTGAGGCCTCCTCGGACCTTACACCTATGGCCCTATCTGTGCCTACCTTGGACCGTGAGTACTTTCTGGACCAGAAATGGTTGAGAACTTTGGAGGGTGGTGGGTTGGCTTGGAGAGTATGGGGTATGAGCTGGATGAGGATACCTCACCCCAAGCACCTTCAGGTGACTGAGCCCTTGACAGCGGCAGTAGTGGCATCGGACTCCGATGATGATGAGGAGGCTCTTGCGCGGCAGTATTACCTCATTGATGATGGTCTTTTGGAGGTGATGCAAGATCCGATTAAGAAGGAGCAGGATAGACCCGATGATAGACAACCTAGAGTGGGGAGGGGACCAAGACGGGTGAGGGAGAGAGTTATTGATACCCAGCCAGAGTAGCCCGTGCCTTCATAACATCAGTTTCTCAGCTACCCTTCGTTCTTCAGTCCTGAGATGCGGGTGAGTGAGCTCACGGTGAGGGTATCTGCCACTTTGACGCTCTAGAACCTACATGAGATGCCTTATGTACAGGGCATTGGGACCGGTGTGGTGGAGAGGTATTAGAGATGAGAGCGGGGTCTTCTATTCCTTTGGCGTAGATCCGACTAGGTGGGGAGAGCCTAGGAGTTACCCCCTTCGGTTGTTTGGCACCATGGCGGGTGTGAGCAGACGCGGGTACAGGAGCTACCACGGTGGAGGATATAGCTGGTGTAGGCACATTCGGAGGAGGTGGTGGAGATGAGGAGATGGAGGAGCCGGCCTTGGAGTGATGATGTTTCTTTTGTTTTTTATTCGTTTCCATGGACTTGTAGTTAGTCGGTACTTGTTTTGGTTGGTACTTTTGATATACTTGGATTTGTATTTGGCCATAAGGCCGTATTTTGGATGTTTTTAGAACACATGATGCAGGTGATTAGTGTCGGAAATGAAATTCCGACTTATATATGTTTCCTTGGTTTTGCAACGTGCCCATTAGGAGGATTTTGACATGTGGCTACTCGATCGAGTGCCCCTCACTCGATCGAGTAATTGTAAATGTGATTTGGAAATGCTCTCTGGACTCGACATACTCGATCATAGCTTCTGAGCTCGATCGAGTGCCTCTGTGTGTTGGGTATTTCGTTATAAATTTGGTTTGAGACTTCATGCTTGCGTACTTTGTTAATAATATGTTCCTTTATTATTGTTGGTGATCACTTTGTTGTGTTTCAAGTACGGTTTTTACGACTTAAACATGGTTTGTGCTTTCACCCTTGTTGAGATCATAAACTAGATTGCCTCAGGTAACATGTTGAACGGTGGTCTTAATTTTGTTGCATGTTTTGTAATGCTGCATAAGCAATTAATCGATGTCGTGGATAATAATGGGATGACGGAATGTGTATTTGTCTTGTTCACTTTTCATATGGTCTTAGTATGCGAAGTTATATCTATGTCATAGCAAGGAAGTATCATGTTCGTTGTGAGTCTCAACGTATAGTATAAATTGCTCATAATGCCAATGTGGAATAAAAGTAACGTCTCGTGTAATAGGTATAGTTGTCTTGAAGGTGAACTTCGGGGACGAAGTTCCTTTTAAGAGGGGAAGAGTAACGTCGCATGAGAAAATAACAAAATTATGACAATATCATAGTATTTTGAGTAGTTGTTTGAGTAATTGTTGTATAATTGTTTCCAATTGTTGATTAAATTTATCATGTGGTTGTATTTCGTTTCCAAGTAATGGTTCGCAAAATTATTAAGTAATTGAGTTATTGCTGCACGGTTGAGTAATATAAATGATTTAAAGGAATTAATTTAAAATGAATGCTATTTGTTTGTTGTGTAATTGATCGATAATCTACTACTTTTGGATGATTGATAACTAATGTTTGTTGACAAGTAATTGATGGAGGAATAAACAGATAGTCGTGTTGGTTTATACTTGAGTAATGACATGAGATAAGTGGAAGTAACAGTTGTGTTGGTTTGTTCTCGCGTATAATGTATGTTTAACAATGTGATAGAAAGTCGTGTTGAGTGATGTGTGCTAAGGTAGATGATGATGATGGTTGATGAGCATTCATATCGGGGTGGTAGTCATGAGCGTTTGTACTTGTCGTTGTCGGAGTGGGTGGTTGTAGGTTACCATAGTTTTTTTTGCCTTAGGCCGTGGGGGAGGATGAGTTGAACTTCGGGGATGAAGTTCTTTTTAAGGGGGGAAGCTTGTAATACCCGTCCTTTTAGATATTCGTTCATCGTCATTGACTGACCCTAGGCACCTATCTAGACCTTCGGAAACTTTACGTGTTAAACTTGTGACGTTATAACCCTTTAAAGTGTTAGTTACTCGATCTAGCGGGGGCTGCTCGATCGAATAGTTTAGTCACTCGATCGAGTAGAGGTCACTCGATCGAGTAAGTTGTTTACTCGATCGAGTAACGGGAGTTCAGCGGGGAGTTATAAATCGTAAAATCGTGAAACCCAAATCATTTCTCCACCTTTATTCCAAAACCTAGATGCCGCCATTTCACTTCTCCTTCACCATGGTTCATCTCCTTGAGGCCTTTGAGGGTGGTTACACAATTGGGATGGGATGCTTGAGTCGGGTAGCGGTCTTGACGCCGGATTTCTTTGTATAGGTATGTTGTCATCATCGTCATCGTCATCGTCTTCCTTGATTTCAGTTGTGATTATGGTAGTAGTAATAGATGGTTATGCTGGTTGTTATAGGTAGTTATGGCGGTTGCTTGTAATCTTATGGTCGTGCGCGGAATCACTGCGAGTTGCTAAAGATAGGTTTTCCTACTCAGTACTATTGGCTGTCTAGTGTGTCGTTTGTATTGTATAGTTGGTTTTAGTATCGTTGATGGTGCTGTGGATTGGTTGTTATTGGTCTCTGTAATTGTTTGTCCGTGGTTCTCGAGGTGCGTCCTCGGCTGAGTGGAGTCACTTGCGGGAGTGGCTTCACGCCCTTGATTCGCCCTCTATGGAACCCGCCACAGAAGGGGATGTGCACATTAAGGAACATGGGTTATCGCTCGGATTAGATGAGCGGGGCTTAGGTGGGAACGGTTGCAGTCCCCCACTGGCGGTGTCGATTACTGGTTGCGATTGATAACCTGGCAGGACTTAACCTTCGGGCAGTCAGTGGTGTGTGGGTGATTGGAGTTGGTGGCGTGTGTAATTTGTTATGTCTTGTTGTGTCTGTTCTTGTATGTTCCTTCAGTTACTGACCTTGTGTGGTGTTGTTATGTTGCCTTCTTGTGTTGTGTCTGTCGTGATCCACTATGGTGAGCAATCGGTCTTGGCAGGTTGATATCTGGATCATAGCTGGATGCTTGGCGGGACGAGTCTACCACGAGTCACGGCAGAAATAGTTTCACATAGTTGATACTAGTCACGAGTTGTATCTTTATTTTGTTTATATCACTTGTAATTTAATATAGTAGTCACGGCAGAAATAGTTTCACATAGTTGATAGTAGTCACGGCAGAAATAGTTTCACATAGTTGATATCACTTGTAATTTAATATAATCGTTCTTTTATTGACATTTGATTATTACTATTCTCGGGCAACCGAGATGGTAATGCCCTTATCTGCTAGGGAAGATCTTGTTAAGGCTTCTTGGTAGATGGGGGTGTTACAAGACTAAATATCACAATCTCATGCGTATATGTATTGACAAATTATCATTCAAACCACCAATCATACAAAAATTGCTCATATCTCGTTATTAAAATTTTAAGAGAATATACATAATTTACTCGTCATTATGGCACACTTCATAACCATAAAGAAATTCTTTTTTCTAAAAATCTCACATACTCAATGATTTCAACAAAAACAAATACTAATAGGGAAAAAAATTAAAAGATACATCCTCAAATAACACATTTTATAAGAACAATATGTGAGAAATAATTACCCTTACTATATGATGTCAAGATCAGAACTTCAAGCGTAAATGACTAAGATTTTTGAGTGAACACACAATCAATTTATTTAGTAAACGACTCTCCTTTAATATAATGATCGTGACACGTATGTGACAACAACACACACAAAAATCTATATGATCACATATGTAAGTCAATCATATCAATAAATGTAAAAACCGAGCAATGCAACTCAGTAGCTCACGTTGTTTTCTATTTCCACAATTACAAAATTTGATGTAATCTTATAATCTTATTATATTGAAAAATGTGATTCTAATATTAAGCATCATTTGATCTGCATAGAGATTTGCGGCTCTTTAACCCCACAGTTGTCTAGTAAATCAAGATCAAAATTGAGAACATGCATAATAAAAATTGTTCAAAGTGTTATTAATTAAGTATTCTATTCATGTACCCTCACATGAAAGTCATAAAACACAACTTCATATGTGGCCGTCATTTTCAAACTGAACTCAATAAAAACAATATTCCGCCATACCAATAACACCATAAGTTGATACTAAATGTGTCGGTTATAAAGTAAAATAGCATGTGCATCATTTCTCTCAAGTATACTAGTTATGAGCAAATATAAACAAAATCAAAGTGGCACATTATAGAAGCACCCCCGTGTAACAAAATTATCAGCAAAATCGTAAAATTTGTAAACTAACCCTCTTATTTACATACTCAGTATGCGATTATCAATTATAATGAGATAAAAATTAGACTTGGTGACGAAACAGCAGAAACAGATATAGCCATATCGCCTTAAATAAAAATTTAACGAGTAAGAAAAAATTAAATTCAACTTTAGACTGTAGGCGGTATGACTATTAGACGAACAACGAACAGGGAAACTTACAGAACTTGAAGAAAAAGATGTTGTGGCGTGATAGAATTACTGCCCTAAAGTTGAATTTACCCCGCTCGATACACACGGCCTCTTAGCAACCAACTTCCCAGGGTTAAACGACTTCCGAGTCTAAGGTGTGCGGCAAAGCCTCAGATTGAGGATTACTACCCGAACGTTGCCAAAATCAGCTATGAAAGAAACATATTAGAGAAGGAGTAGATTGAGAAAGAGTATATGGGAGAATGTGTTGTGTGTTTTGGAATGACAAAATAGGTAGTACTTATAGGTACATTAGGAAGGATTTTAGAGGCGTATTAATTATCATCTTGCAAATTATTTTGTGGTAGACCGCACAATTAGCATGGAGAAGACAACACTCAGTTTAGAAGACTGAGTAATCCGTATGGGAAAACCGCAATAGTCAGCATAGAAGACTGAACTATCAGACTTGGAAAATGTGCAAAAAATACATAGAGAATAAGTGATTTCACTTTTAAAAGGGTAAATAGCCCTTCACTACTGCACATATTAGTAGTATAAACCAAGTGATCACGTATAAATTATAATACTCCAACTTATTCTACCAATGTGGGATAAAAAGAGCTTCTTTTGAAGCAACACTTCCAACAAAGGAACCTCATGATTTGATCGTAACTTTCATAAACTTCCCTCTGGTGCTCACCGGTGGCCGGCCAACCGGCTCGCAACAACACTCTCTCGTCTCTCATCATTCAATTGTGCTCCTAGCCGGCCCAACCGGCCACTATCAATAACTTCCAGAAGCCTCCTAGTCGGTCTCCTCACCGCCGGCCAGTATACCGGCAGGGGTTCTCGTTTGCTGTTTTCGTCCTTCGTCTTTCCCGATTTGGCCCTTTCCCGTGTTTTATTTGTATGGTGTGTCATGTCTTTTTTGTGGGTATTAGAGTTATTATTGTTGTTGTTGTTGTTGTTGCTGATGGTGTTGTTGTTGTTGTTGGTGGTGGTGGTGTTGTTGTTGTTGTTGGTGGTGGTGGTGGTGGTGGTGGTGTTGTTGTTGTTGTTGTTGTTGTTGTTGTTGTTGTTGTTGTTGTTGTTGTTGTTGTTGTTGTTGTTGTTGTTGTTGTTGTTGTTGTTGTTGTTGTTGTTGTTGTTGTTGTTGTTGTTGTTGTTGTTGTTGTTGTTGTTGTTGTTGTTGTTGTTGTTGTTGTTGTTGTTGTTGTCGTTGTCGTTGTCGTTGTCGTTGTCGTTGTCGTTGTCGTTGTCGTTGTCGTTGTCGTTGTCGTTGTCGTTGTCGTTGTCGTTGTTGTTGTTGTTGTTGTTGTTGTTGTTGTTGTTGTCGTCGTTGTTGTTGTTGTTGTTTATTACTTTGATTATGAGAGGATAAAATATATGGCCCCTCTCATTAATAAAACACACTCATACATTAGAATAGTTAGTCTATTATTCACACAATTTTAGAATCCTAGAATATTTTTCTCTCTTAATATTACTTTAATTAAATTTGTAATCTTTCTTTAATTTTAGTTTAATTACTCTCTAGTTTATCCAAGTTCTTCTCTTTTCATTAGTTTACATTTAGTTTTGGGTTATAACTGGAAGACAAGAAGAAATTCGACAACTTTATCAATCCAACTTCATTACTTTTTTCTTAGTTGGTATAATTCTCATCTTTTGTTTACATTTACTCCATTAGTTTACATTAATTGTCTTACTTGTTTGTTATTCATTCAAAGTAGTAATCTTTATCATGTTTACTATGTTTGCTTGTGCATTGTTGCATTTTGTTATTGATTTCTCACCCATGAAAATGTGTGAGTAGTTTTATCTAGGGTTTAGGGGGATCTTGGGTTGTCAATGCACATGAAGTGTTTATAGGAATGTTTGAATGAAAGTTTGAACCTTTTCCTTAAATGTTTGGCTTATCTTGGTGCCTTTTGCTATTGGATGACCTAGCTTAGTGCTTAGGCTATTAGAAAGTCGATGTGTTATGTGTGTGATGAGTTTATCTTAACCAAATGAAATTTTGTTGATGAACTTAAAGCGACCAAGAAATTGGGCATAAACCCTTGGCCATGAACTTAAAGCGACCAAGAAATTGAGCATAAACCCTTGGCCATAGTTATCACTCATATCTTGTTTTAACTTTGTTTCATGCTCTATTACCCAAGTGAACCCAAAGGCTCAAGTTTTTCCCATCTTTAATCAATTACTCTTTATCTTAGCTTATTTTAATATCTAGTTTGCATATTAGTATACAATCAATCAACCTCCTCCTTTGTTAGACTAAACTAACCCGCCATCTTTGTGGTTTGACCCCGATAAATACTACTTGGAATAATTAACGTGAATAATTTCAACTATTGGTCGCCTTCTCAGAATAATCCGAACATTAATTTAACTCATAATAAACCATACTATTTGCCTTTGTTCTCATAATACATTTAGGTGACCTTCTACCTGCTTGGTAAGTCAGTTCTCATTTTCCTCTTACAAACCTATTCATTCAGTCACCCTTTCCCCCTCGATATGTCACCAACACTAAAACCATCCCTTACCTAGCAATTCTCCTGCATGCAGCCCCACCCACGGCCACCGTAACTGCTACACCCCAATCACTTTAACCTATAAACCACATACAGCCCATGAACCAAACAAAAAACCCAAAGTCACCAAAGCGAATAGCAGATGAAATGTTGAGTCAAAAGCACCATATAAGAGATCAAATTCGAGCATGTAAATTAGGATTTTGGCAAGACTAGAAAATCGTTCCAAAATCTATGACCCATATCAGCAGCATCCTATTTATTAAAGGAACAACCACAGAGCCTATGTGGCACTCTATGGTTAAAAGTTAACAAGTAAAAAAAAAACTTTTTCATTCCTGAATTTCAGGAGCCACGATCTGTTTACAATTTAATTAGATGTTTTGCTATTTACATTATGCCTATGCACCTTCAATATTTCAATTAGAAAATTACTTCAGCTTTAACAATAAAATTTAAATATACAAATACAGAAATTGTTATCATATTAAAAAGATTTAGAACAAAAAAATGACCAGATTATTTACAGCACAAAAATGACCATATTATTTACAGCATCAGCGTGATTATTATAATTGATGTAAAGTATATAACTGTATAAGTGTTCAAATTATTTAAAGCAAATAATTAAATAAAGAAGAAAAAATAAAAAGAGTGGAAAAAATTATTGAAGCTAAAATCAAAATGGCATAAAAACACATTTCTTAGAAAATATGAATCAACTGAAAATAGTTAAAAAATACATCAAAAAGAGAATTAATTAAAGGCAAGAATAGTTACTTGGAAAAATCTTTGAAAAAATTAAATAGATGACTTTAATAATAATAATAATAATAATAATAATAATAATAATAATAATAATAATAATAATAGAAGGAAAGACTTAGATCTAAAAAGTTATAGAGCATAATAAAAAAAAGTTATTTGGAAAAGAGGGCAAGACATATTATAATAATTTGAAAAGAGTGAAAATAATACTTAAAAGTAATAGACCAATAAGTAAATTATTAAGAAAAATACTGGAGAAGACGAATTATACTCTTAAAAGGAAAGAGTCGAGAATGTTAAAAAGTAAAAATACCAAAACAATTAAAATGTTTGTCATTGGATTCATAAAAAAAAACACGTTGTAATTTTTTGTTGATAAATGTTTCATTTTTTGTGATAATAAAAATGATGGACAAATACTTCAAGTTTTATTGGTAAATATGCATTTGCTAAAGGAGAAGAAAATAGAGGAGGCTAGAGATGTCATTTAGGGTTGATAGTGGAAATAGAGGGTTTTAATTTACTTATGTGCAGCCCATGATGCATGTCTTTGGGTGTGACTTGTGGGCCAATATTAACAATGTTCATGGACTTCGTCCAAATAGTTAACAGCTAAATTTAAAATTGGTATATCCGTCTTAAGCTTAAAACGGGTTAATCAGTTGGACTAAAATAAAAGCATAATGCTTGGGAAAAAGCAGCATATATGTATATGCACACGTTAGATGATACTTGACACGTTTAAATCAAATCAACAAATTTAACATACTACAAATCAATTTTAGTTAAAAGTCAGATTTTAAGAAATCATATAGGTGGAGCGAGACAAGTAATGTCAACGGTATAGATTTTGTCCGTTTAAAGATTAAACGGGTCAAGTAATGTCATATGTATAGACGAGGCAAATATTTTGTTAGTCCGTAATGCATTTTACATTTGTGTCATCTAGCATACTTTATCCGTCTTGAACTTAAGACCAATAATCTGTCTTAAATAAAATTTTGTGTCATAAACATTGGTCAAAATAGTTGTCCATTATTTTAATTGTTTGCTTAGATAGAGTATATAAATGGATTATGTATACAACTTTTTTATACAATAATGCTATTTATAGTATCTTATATTTCGGTATATTAAAATTTATGAAGCATATAATATTATCATTTACTTCTTAATTATTATAGATTTATATGATAATATTACGGTTTGAATATTTAACAATTCGACTAAATCATTCTAAAACAGTACGGGTCAAGATTTTCATTGTTGCGCTGTTTCACTAATTAACAATTAATAATACTCTTTTTTATTAACCATATATTCTTTACATTTGCTTTTGATGTGAATTTTAGGACCTCACATAACTTTTAAGGGTACTTATATTGTATTGACTATACATATATCCCCAAAATATAAAACTCTAGTTGAATAAATTGAAAAAACAAAAATGTAAAGAATTTGATGAATGAAATAAAGTATGTTATATGTACTAAATGAAAAAATGATTATTATTGTCATTTTAAACAAAACGGGCTAAAACAACCTGCTTGAAACAACATATCCGTGCAATTTAAATGGGTTTAAGACTAGTCATGGATGATAATAAAGGACATCCCAATTTTCTCAAAATTCAAGTCAATAATACTAGACTTGTCTCAAATTCGATTGAAGTTTGAACAGGTAATAACAAACAAATGGAAGCCAATAGCACAATCGACGTCGCATCAGTATGCAACGACAATGGCTGGTAAACATCGTCAGAGAATGTCAGGCTAGAGCACGGTGGCCGGGTTAGAATAAGGCCCTTATTAAAAGATGTTATTTCCCTTGAATAATATGATTTACATCCCCCCTATATATACAACAAATCATACCTAAGTTAGCTAAGATATTGACCAAATTACATGGCTAAATACAAGGAAGTCAATCACTGATTATCTTAATAATAAGGAGCTAATTGACATAAAAATAGCTAACAAATATACTCAGAATATTTACATATTCTAATACACCCCCGTAGTCGAAGCGGGAGGAGGACGGATACTGAGACTAGACCGAAAATCATAGAACAATATTGGGCAGGCCTTTGGTAAAAATGTCCGCAAATTGATATCGTAACGCTACATGACGGACTTGAACTTGACCAAGCGCAACTTTTTCTTGGACAAAATGAATAACAATTTCAATGTGTTTGGTGCGCTGGTGATTAACAGGATTTCCGGATAAATAGATAGCCGAGACATTATCGCAAAAGACAAATATGGCGGTTCGGATGGAACAGTGAAGTTCAAGTAGCAAATTTCGGATCCAACATGATTCTGCTACAACATTAGCTACACCTCGGTATTCGGTTTCGGCACTGGAACGTGAAATGGTTGCTTGTCTTTTAGAAGACCATGATATGAAATTATCACCCATATAAACACAGTAGCCAGATGTAGAGCGTCGGGTGTCCGGACATTAGGATTGTTCACTCAGTGGTCCGGATCAAAGACCAGACCGAACCGGACCATTTGGTCTGGACCAGACTGGACTGAGTTTTGTTTGGTCCGATCCACGGTCCACCTATTTACTCTACTTTGGTCTTCGGTCCGGTCGTGGACCAAACCGAATAGACCGCGGACCGGACCATGGATCGAAGTTATGTAATAAAAGAATTTTTAAATTTGTAATATTATTGATTTTATTTTCTACTTTGTTTACACGTATTATAAGATGTGTAATTATGTAGTTAAATCTATTAAGAAAATAATGTTGTTTAGTTTGATCGTTACGAACTTCTCGAGTTCTAGTTTTATATGCTAAAACATGTTAACGACAATAATATTTGATCCACTTTGGTCCAATTGGTCCGGTCCGGTCCGGTCCACGTGTTTTTATGGTCCAGACCGGACCGAACCAATATTAATATGGTCCGGTCCTCGGTCCACCTCTTAACCCTTCTTTGGTCTTTGGTCCAGAGAGTTTGGTCTGGTCCGGTCCGGTACCGAACATCCACCCCAATCAGCCTCACTATAGGCAATTAGAGAGGAAGTGGACGAGGCAGTTAAGGGCAGGCCATAATGAGCGGTACCAGGAGGTAACGAATGATACGTTTAAGAGCGTCAAAGTGAGCTTCTCGAGGGCCATGCATGTTAAGATTATTCCTAAAGATTGTGGTTAATTTTTTCATATCTTTATTTATCTTGTTAAATATTCTATGTGATTGTATTCACTGTATCTTCGCTTTCGTAATCTTTTCGTATATACTTAGCTTAAGGTTTAGACCATCTTTGTATTGTATAAATATGAGTTTCATATGATTAATGGAATTAACCTTTTCCAAAACTCTTTTGTCAATTCCTTTACATGGTATTAGCCTTCTCGATCCGTCTTTTCTGATGGCTCCCACGACTATCCCTAATAAAAATGATCCCAATAATCCTTTCCTTGTCGTGAATATACATTCAGTTAAAAAATTTGATGGCTCAAACTATCAACAATGGAGGATGCAAATCCAATCCCTCCTTGTTGGCTACAGTCTATTCGGCTATGTGGACGGTTCCGTCATTGCTCCTTCCGCACACATACCCCATGTTGAAAAAACTGGTACTCCCACTCCCAATCCCACGTACAACACTTGGTTCCATCAAGACAAGTTGTTACACGGTGCTATAACTAGTACACTCACCACTCCTGTCGCTGGCACCGCCAAAGAAGCGTGGGACACCCTTCTTGTGTGATGCATGTTAGTTGATGTGGTTACAAATTGTGTGTGTGTGTGTGTGTGACATAGTGGTCATTTGCGTACTTATGTATCGTGGTCTTCCGTATGAGCGGAGATGAAGGTAATAGATAAGAAGGGTATTAAAAACACATGTGTGATCACGTGGTGGATTATTTGACGCGGTATACGCGTAGCATAGTATCCGGAAAATGGGAATGTTGAACATAGCTGAGTCATATGACGAGTGCCATTGCATTATTTGGTTGTTTCATAGAGTCTGCATACTTATGACTGATTTGAATACAGGTGCATGTATGAGATTAGATGTGATTTATATGTGTATAGTAATGATCGGGTTATACCCCAAGACTTATGCGTAGACTTAGAACCAATTGAGTTGGGTATTGTTATGAGATTAGGGTTTCAAACCGTGGGATGAACCTTGTACCTTGACGTTTGGGAGGCTCGTAGAGTAGGGTTATATCATGGCATTAGAACAATGTGTGATTCATTTATGGATTTGCAATAAGTAGGAGAGAGTGTTGAACATGGGACACGGTTATTTATGGAATTTAGTAATGTGTATATGAGACCGTATTTTGTGGTTGATAACTGAACTTCAGGACAAAGTTCTCTTTTAGGGGGAGTGAATGTAACAATTAAGAAGTTTAGGAAAAAGGAAGTACGAAATATGAGGAAATAGTGAGAGTTGAGAGAAAGTAGTGAGAATGGAACACCGAACTTTGGGAAGAGAGTACACATGAGGATTGAGGGAATAGTCGGCAAGGAAAGAGTGAGATGAAACTTCGGGGACGAAGTTTATTTTAAGGGGGGGAATATTGTAATACTCCATATTTAATAATTATATAATAATAATATTTTATTGTATTTAGCGAGTTGGTCTTGAGACTGAATAATAATAATATAATAATATAAGATACATGTATTTATACACTCACCTATACTACATTGGTCGGAATTTCTCACTCGGAGCTTTTACTTTTCGGTTACATGTCGTTAGAAGCACCTAGACCAAAACAATATTTATAACTTCACAAACAACTCTACTATTAGTAAAGAGGCAAGTAAAGGTCGGATCCCAAGGGACGGGTATTGATGTAGGATTTTCGATTGCAAGTAGCGGTGTCTAGGGGTGTCACGATTTGGGGTTGAGATGAGAAGATCACTAAAACTAAATAGCAATAAAAGTAAACAAGCAAGATGATTAAAAAGGGATGTAAACAATTGATTAAAAGCACTAGGGTGTCATGGGGTCATAAGGGATTCATGGGAATTGATCATACAAACATATTCTCAAATTATAAGCAAGCAATTATTGTTGTGATGGATCGAGCTGGTTTATATCTTACAATCCTAGGAAGGTTTGGGTCCCGGAGCCGAATCGATTAGATTGTACAACACCTACAAGTCGACTTAATCCCTCCTACTCAACTATATGTGTGGGAAATAATCTGTATACATCCCTTAAAATGAAGGATTATAACAAATTTAATGATGACGATCACTAGTCATAAATTAAAATACATAAACAAAAGTAAAGGATTCAGAATTAACCTTCGGTCCTAGCACATACGGCCTAATAACAATATCAAAATAGATATTATCCTATCAGTTGCACCCAAGATGCTCCGAGAAATGCCCTTGATTTTGCTAGAATCGATCCAAAAATTATGATAATTTTTAGGTTTTCTTTGTGTTTTCCGATGAGAGAGGGGGCAAAAATGAAAAAAAAAAATTAGGTTAGAAAATCCTATCCCTCACTCACCTATAAACCGTGTATAGGAATGAATTAGGATAGGCTTTTCTTTTCTATTTTTCTCGGCCCATAACCGAAATAATGAGTATTCTTTCCTTATTTTTGGTTATTCCAAAAATGTACAAAATGTGTTAAATTGTCATCTAGTGAGGATCGAACCCATGACATCTTGGTTTGTGTACCCTCACTATTACCACTATGACACATTCAACTTGTTGATATTAAATATAACCGATTACATTTAATTACGAATTAACAGATTAATTCGTCCAAGCTAACATTACATACATTTAATTAAATATAACTTATTATATTTAATTTACGAATTCACAGTTAATTCGTCTCAACTAATATTATTTAATCTTCATTAAATAATTGTCTCATCAACACATTGACTAAATGTTTAGTCATATTAGGCATCAATGTGATCATATTTCTATAACCACATCTCTCAAATACATCCTATAGGTGTGACCTTTAGGGACCAGTTGATCACCGCCATCTGTATGATAATAACGTCAAACTTTCTAGCAAGCCAACCGTTATTAGGTAAACGTTAATCAGCTGATTAAATATACGAAGTATACCCTTGTGAACCTGTAAGAGATTTACAAATGTTATCACACTAATTTGTGGAGGACACAAGCTCCAACAAACTCCCACTTGTCCTCACAAGTGTATGTACGATAACCGATTCTCATATCCAAAAATTTCTCCCACACAATGTAAAACAATTTGCAAATCCGCATTCACAAAGGTCGTATTTTACAAGCGATCAATATCAAGAGTGGTTTCCCCGACTAGAGAGTTACTTAACTGATAAACGAATCAACATTCGAGCATGGCCATGCATTTCAGTTACAACTCCTCGAGTGGCCTTGAGAAATTACTATACCTGATAAGGGTTGGATATTTTCCTCAACTCGAATCCTGAGATGTAAGCACAAAGATGAAATGACCCGAGAAAAAATCTACTTAGCCTCCAGTTACGGCAGACCGTGAGAAAGAAACCAAAGTCACCCAAAAACTGCCTTAATCTCAAGAGAAAGTCGATAGTCAAAAGAATCGACTCTAGGAACACAATGGATGTCTTATCCACGACCTGGTACCGAATGTTTTTAAACATTTAGGACTCCATTACGTTGACACAAAAAGTTGTCCTACGATGTATCGTTATAATCTCGCATCTGTGATCGATCAGTCAACCGTTTGACTTATGGCTCGTTGAACCCACCATCAATCGACTGCACAATATAATAGCCGGAGTTATCAGCTCACATTGGCGATTACGGACCAAAACAAATATAATGTAATTCAGTTCACTTTGTGGCGTTCAATGTTGTCAGTACAATCCACATGAAAAACAAAATATTATAATAAAACGATGAAGTTATAAATAGTATATGAAAAAGATAATGTATCAAATCCATAATCAAGTACTACAACTCAGGAACACATTTAATTCCCATGGAATTAACGTGCCCTAGATGCTTATCATAATTCAACGGTTTAGTGAGAGGATCCGCGATGTTATCATCCGTCGCAATCTTGTCTATCACTATCTCCTCTTGCTCCACGTAATCACGGATCAGGTGAGCTTTCCAATGTACATGTCTAGATTTGTTGCTAGACTTTGGCTCCTTAGCCTGGAAGATGGCACCTCTATTGTCACAATAGATGGTGATCGGGTCATTCGAACTAGGAACTACTGTAAGTCCTTGTAAGAATTGACGCATCCATATCGCTTCCTTTGCTGCCTCCGAAGCGGCATAGTACTCGGATTCAGTAGTAGAATCTGCTACAA
The DNA here is from genome assembly GCF_048544455.1 of Silene latifolia. Taxonomy (NCBI): domain Eukaryota; kingdom Viridiplantae; phylum Streptophyta; class Magnoliopsida; order Caryophyllales; family Caryophyllaceae; genus Silene; species Silene latifolia. The sequence goes on along the minus strand of NC_133530.1, from coordinate 69,181,276 downwards.
CACTCTGTTTGGAACTCTTCCAGCTGACCGCAGCACCATTTAGAGTGAAGACGAACCCGGACTGAGATTTTGAATCATCTCGATCGGTTTGGAAGCTAGCATCTGCGTAACCGATTGCGCATAGCTTAGTATCGCCTCCATAAGTCAATACCCAATCCTTAGTCCTCCGTAGGTACTTGAGGATGTTTTTAAAAGCTATCCAGTGTGTTTCACCTGGAGTCTTTTGGTACCGACTCGTCATACTCAATGCATATGCCACGTCTAGACGTGTGCATATCATGGCATACATGATCGATCCTATTGCAGATGCATAAGGAACACGACTCATGCGCTCAATCCCTTCAGGCGTCGTGGGTGATCGAGACTTGCTCAATCGCATCCCGGTCGTCATTGGAAGGTTCCCTTCTTGGAGTTGGTCATGCTGAACTTCTCAAGAATCTTATCCAAATAAGACTCCAGACTAAGTGATAACGTCCGTCGTGATCTATCTCGGTAGATACGGATTCCCAAAATGCGCGTGCCTCACCGGATCTTTCAACTGGAAATGGTTCTTCAACCATTCTTTAACCGAAGATAGGAGAGGAATGTCATTCCCAATCAAGAGTATGTCATCGACATACAATATTAAGAATACAATCTTGCTCCCACTCAACTTGATGTATAAGCATGGTTCTTCGACCGATCGAGTGAAACCATACTCTTTTATCACCTGGTCGAAACGATGATTCCAACTCCGAGAAGCTTGCTTAAGTCCATAAATGGAACGCTTAAGCTTGCATACTTTCTTAGGATGTTCAGGATCTATGTAACCTTCGGGTTGCACCATGTTCAACTCTTCCTCCAAATAACCGTTTAAGAAGGCGGTTTTCACATCCATTTGCCAAATTTCATAATCATGAAATGCGGCTATCGCTAAGATTATCCGAATGGAACGTAGCATGACTACAGGTGCAAAAATCTCATCATAATGCAATCCGTGCACTTGAGTGAAACCTTTTGCCACAAGTCGCGCCTTATAGGTATCTGGTTGCGCATCTACAGAACGCTTTATTTTGTAAAGCCATTTGCACTGTAGAGGTTTTACCTTATTAGGTAAATCAACTAGATCCCATACGTCATTCTCATACATGGAGTCCATCTCGGATTGCATGGCTTCGAGCCATAGCTTTGAGTCGGAACAGGTCATAGCACCTTTATAGGTAACGGGTTCATTACTCTCTAGGAGTAAAACGTCATTCTCCTCGACCATACCAATGTATCTGTCCGGAGGATGAGAGACTCTACCCGACCTCCTAGGTTCCTCGGGAATATTAACCGTATCATCAGTTGGAGGAACAACTTCCTCCCATCTGTTCTCGGTTGTTGGTTCCGGGAATCTCCGACGGCTCGAAGGTTCTATTACTCGTCTTGTTCTCGAGAAATTCTTTCTCTAAGAACGTCGCACTAGCCACAACAAAAACTCGATGTTCGGTAGGCGAATAGAAGTAATGACCAAATGTTCCTTTTGGATAACCTACAAAGTATGTCTTGACCGATCGCAGGCCGAGCTTATCCTCGTGTCTCCACTTGACATAAGCCTCGCAGCCCCAAACCCGAATAAAGGACACGTTAGGGACCGTTCCCTTCCACATTTCATATGGAGTCTTGTCGACAGCTTTAGACGGACTTCGGTTAAGTATAAGAGCGGTGACAAAGAGCAAAACCCCATAATGAATCGGCACTACCGTGTGACTCATCATGGATCGAACCATATCAAGTAAGGTTCGATTTCTCCGTTCGGACACACCATTTAATTGAGGTGTTCCAGATGGAGTTAACTGCAGAACGATTCCACAGTCTTTCAGGTGTTGATCAAACTCATTTGAAAGATATTCGCCACCCCGATCTGAACGGAGTGCTTTAATATTTCTACCCAGTTGGTTCTGACTGTTCGGTATTCCTTGAATTTCTCAAAGGACTCACTTTTATGCTTCATTAAGTAGACATATACGTATCTACTCAAATCGTCCGTGAAAGTGATAAAATATCTATAGCCATCTCTAGCGGTAATTAACATAGGTCCACATACGTCCGTATGTATGAGTCCTAATAGGTCACTAGCGCGCATTCCAACACCTTTGAAGGAAATTCGAGTCATCTTGCCAATGAGACATGATTCACACGTGCCATATGTAGAAAAATCGAATGCAGGAATAGTCCCATTATCGATGAGTTTCTTCACGCGTTTCTCATTTATGTGTCCCATTCCACAATGCCATAGATAGGTTTGATTTTTGTCACCAACCTTTATTTTCTTATTATTCACGTGTAATACTTCTGTAGTTTGGTCTAAGATATAAATTCCATTCATGGAAACTGCTTTGCCATAAATCATTTCATTGAAAGAGAAAATACAGCTATTATCCTTTATTGAAAATGCAAAACCGTCTTTAGCAAGTACGGAAACAGAAATAATGTTCTTAGACAAACTGAGTACATAGTAATAGTTATTTAACAATAACTCAAAACCACTAGGGAGTTATTTAACAATAGTTATTTAACAATAGTTATTTAACAAACTGAGTACATAGTAATAGTTATTTAACAATAACTCGTGCTCCATTCTCGACTCGCAGGTCCACATCACCTATTTCGAGAGGTATGATGTTCTTTAGGACCTGCAAATGATTACACAGATGAGAACCACAACCAGTATCTAGTACCCAAGTTCCGAAACTTGCATGGTTAATCTCAATCATATGAATATAAGATGACATACCAACAGGAGCGACGCGGCCTGCTTTGATGTCCTCACGGTAGACGGGACAGTTCCTCCTCCAATGTCCAGTCTTGTGACAATGGTGGCACTTTATGTCACCGCCCTTGCTCTTTGCCTTGCCCTGTGAGCCACTAGTCTCACCAGGCGCACTCTTACCGTTTCCTGGCTTCTTAAACTTTGGCTTACCTACAGCTAGGTCGCCATGAGCCTTGCCCTTACCTTTACCCTTGTTGTAATCGTGAGAACATCCTGCTTCATGCTCCCACTCAATTTCATAGCCTTCTCGGTCTGTACGAGAAGGGAGTGTAGCTCATGAGGACTCTTTTTCAAGTCATTCATGTAGTAGTTTGCCCTGAAAAGGGCAAAACCATCGTGAAGAGAATGAAGCATTCGGTGAATGACAATGCTCTCACTGATTTTACAATTTAGTGCCTCCAGCTTTTCGACATTCTCAATCATGTGAAGAATGTGTGGGCTAACCGGTTGGCCCTTCTGGAGTTTCGCATCAAAGAAGCGACAGGTATGCTCATATGTAACGATTCTCGGTGCTTTTGAGAACTCGTTAGTGAGCGTAGTGAAAATCTTGTTTGCACTTTGGGCAATGAAGTGTCTCTGCAAATTGGTTTCCATTGCAAAGATGAGTACGTTCTTTATCGCACCCGCTTCCATAACGAAATCACTATAAGCGAGTGTCTCGTTGACTCCTGCATTGGGGCCTGGGTTGACCGGTATTGGCTCAGTTAAGTACTTGAGCTTACCGTCAAAGCAATGGCGCATTCCGTAGTGCCGCCTCCCGGTCCGCAAAGTTGGACCCGTCGTTTTTCGGACGTGTGAACCGATTCATCCTGGTCCATAAAAATTTTAAGCCAGGACGCGCGATCAAGTGTGGCACTAGGCATTGGGATTGCGTTATTTCCAGCCATTTCGTTGTAACAGTATTATGAAAATAAACGTGTTCTACACTGCGAGAAGAAGAATAAAAATAATAAGCATGTGCATCGTTTATATTTTTTAAGTCTAATGAACTACTGTCATAACGCGAAGACTCAAAACATTTATATAATTGACCTCCCTCAAGAATTATATAAATGATCCCAAGACTCAATTCTCTGTAAATTGATAAGCTAACCTTTTAGCTAATTCTACCGTTAGAATTCTTGGTCGATAAATTTCTGTCAATTCTATCTTTAGTCCATCATAATCACGAGAAACTCTTCGGACTATGATGTTGAGGTAAACTAAGTCAACACAACTACTTACCCAACGTAGAAGGGGTCATATTATGCCTACCGACGAAGAAGGGATTTATAGTTGTTTGCCCTTATAAAGACTAATCTCAATTTCCGTTTTAGAGGAAGATCCCATCAACTTTATTTTAATTCATTTTAAGTGAACTAATATCTAGAATACGAGAATGAATGAACTAAGGTGATGGCTTAAAGACTGTGACATCTGTATGTCCATGAAAACTAACATACAACCTATATGAGTCAATTTCATGCATTTTATTAGTAGGTGGTTTGGTTTTAGGCGAAATATGATGCATAAACTAACATGTGAATGAAAAGCAATAAGAATGAAAAACGTAAAAACAGTAAGTCCTAGTGTGGCCTATCCTATCAAAATGAACAATAAATACAAGTTTGGAATCCTCCTTGGACCCGAGAAGCTTGTCTTGATGTTCCATCTTTTCTATTTTTCTCGGCCCATAACCGAAATAAGGAGTATTCTTTCCTTATTTTTGGTTATTCCAAAAATGTATAAAATGTGTTAAATTGTCATCTAGTGAGGATCGAACCCATGACATCTTGGTTTGTGTACCCTCACTATTACCACTATGACACATTCAACTTGTTGATATTAAATATAACCGATTACATTTAATTACGAATTAACAGATTAATTCGTCCAAGCTAACATTACATACATTTAATTAAATATAATTTATTATATTTAATTTACGAATTCACAGTTAATTCGTCTTAACTAATATTATTTAATCTTCATTAAATAATTGTCACATCAACACATTGACTAAATGTTTAGTCATATTAGGCATCAATGTGATCATATTTCTATAACCACATCTCTCAAACACATCCTATAGGTGTGACCTTTAGGGACCAGTTGATCACCGCCATCTGTATGATAATAACGTCAAACTTTCTAGCAAGCCAACCGTTATTAGGTAAACGTTAATCAACTGATTAAATATACGAAGTATACCCTTGTGAACCTGTAAGAGATTTACAAATGCTATCACACTAATTTGTGGAGGACACAAGCTCCAACAATATGTATGGTCTAATGAGACTCGAGTTGGTTTATATCTTACAAGTCTCATTGATAAGGTAAGTGATGGGTAAAAAATGCAAGGATTCATAAGCTCGCATTTCATCAAACATAACATGTGCATAAGTTGAGATCACAACAAGTAAGCAAATAAACTATTAAAACATATTAAATTAAGCATGAATCATCCCCCATGTTGGTTTCCCCTAATTACCCATTAACCCTAGTTAAAGAAACTACTCACTCATTATCAAGTTTAGCATATTAATAAGGTTGTCAATCACATTAACAAAGCAAAACATGATGAATAAATGAAGATGATTAACAATAATTAAAAAGGGATTAAGAGGACTATACCTACTAATGATTCCAAAATAAAGCAAAGAATAATAGAAGTACTTGATGATTGATTGGAAGGTTGTCAATCTCCCAATAATAACTCAAATAATCTTCAATTACCCAAAATAAAAGATGAACAAAAGAGAAATTAAGGAAATGAGATTTGTATTAAGACTTGATTAAAAGTTGATTACAAGATTAAGAAGAGATTAGAATGATATAAACTACACTAGAGATTTATAAGAAGAACATCATTATCTAATTTAGACTAATGGGGTATTTATAGTGGGGATTAGGTACACAAATTAGGGTTTACTAAGGGCTTAAATGACGATTAAGTCCTTGAGGAATCGCTCCTCTCAAAAGAGATGCCGGTCTCCTTTTTGCCGGTCTTTCATAAATATGCGCATCTTTCATGGAGCATGACGAAAGGACGTATGGGACTGTAAGGGAATCCGAGCGTCCAAGGTGTCGGGATGGGCGGATTTCCTGGTGGCTGGACGGGCGGATTGTTGGGCAGGACGAGCGGATTGTGGCGTTGCTGGACGGGCATCCCTTCTGCAAAGACGCTCGGATTCCCCTCGTCTTGGACGGGCGTCTTCTTGGTTGGACGGGTGGATTGTGTCACAGCTCCCTTTCCTACTTTTATTCTTCCAATAATCCTCCGGGATTTAGTCGGGGATGCAAGGATTTCTTCATCATTGCCCATCTACTATAGTATGTACAAAGGCCTTCTAGTCCTGTCTTCTCTTTGATGCTTGGTCATTAGATTCGATCAATTTAGCTCCATTTTGACATGAAAATGCAAGGTTTGCACTCCTCTCCTACCAAGGAAACAAAACCTCAAAGAATATGCAAAACAAAGGACTAAAGATAGTAAATGACCCAATTATGAACTAAAAAGTATAGGAACGAGGCTAATTCGGGGACTAAATGTGCTCAAATAATGGTCACATCATACATTCACCCTACATATATACTCCCTTATCCCTTATCCGCCCACCTCGTCATTTCATTCATCATTTCCACTACACAAAATTGAGGGAAATCTTAGAGAGAAAGAAGAGAGAAAAAGAGAAGGAAGATCGCCTTTTGTCCCTCCGCTTTGAGATCGTAAGGTAAACCGTCTTATACTAGCCTTTATGTTATTATTTTTATACCATTGACCCGTCCTGACCTTGACCTACCTCTGACCCGCCTTTGACCAACATAGGGGCTGCCGTTGACCAATATAGGGGGTTTGACCGAGTAGAAAAAAAAGGAGGGTTTTTTGGGGGGGTTGGAGGGTTTGTGACTCGGTTAGGGCTGCAATTTTGAGCAGGTTGCGCGTTGGTTTGGGTTTGGGTCTGGGCAGATCTAGGTTGAGGGAAGATATGGGAGTTGAGGAGTGGTCGTGGGTGGTGGTAAGGACGGCTGTGGTGGCGGGAAAAAGGGGGTAAAGGAGGGTACACAGGTTGGGGGTGTTTTGATGTCGGGCTTGTTGTTGTTGTTATTGTTGGGTCGTATTAGGGTGGTTGGTGGCGCGTGGGGTGGTGTCGTGGTGTCCGGGAGTGGCTGGGCCCACCGTGGTCAGTGAGGGACCAACGGTAGAGCTAGGTGGCCGTGTTATGGTTGTTGTTGTCGTGTTGGTTGGTGGTGTTGTTGATGGTTTTTTTGTTGCTTGGTGCGGGTCTAGGTGGCAGCTGGGCAGACTGAACCCACTGTGGCTGGGTGGTGGCCCATGGTGGGGAGGCTTGGTGGTGGTGGTGGTGTGTAGTGAGTCGGGTGAGGTAGTTGTATAAGACGGGTTTAATCAGTGTATACATATTCAATTAGTATTAGATTAGTATATTTATACGTATTTATACGTATTAGATTGGTATATTTATACATATTTGTATTATCGTATTTTAGAAAATGGGTTTTGTGAGACGGTTTTACGAGATGGGCCAAGCTTGTGTGACGAATTGCTTATACGGATTTGCTGTGAGGTAGGTTTATCCTACTCAGTTTCATTGTCGTATTTGTTTACAAAATGAGTCATTGATTATCAATTACATTGAGTGAGTCGGCAATTGCCATGTTATATGGTATATCGTATTTATTGTGTTGTCTTGTATGTCGGAGGACGTAGTGGTTTGATTGGTTACTTGTTTTGGAGACGTAAGACGGTTGGGAGACCGTCTTACGCTTGGGTCGCCTCTTGGAGCTTCCCACTCTAAGAGGGATGTACACATTAATGGCTTGAGTTACGGAGGGACTCATGTGGTTGAAACACACAACGCCAAATAATAGGTGCAACAACGGTTAGATAAGGTGATATACCGTTGTAATACAAAACACGGAACCGTTATACATCAACCGTTGTTATTTTACGACCACGGTTGTTAAAAAGGCAGAGTCGTTAAGAAATGTAAATAACGGGTTCAAATAACCATAATACAATATTAAGAACGGTTCAAAAACCGTTGTCTATAATATTGAAACCGTGGTAGTATTAGTTGGAATGCTCTACGGAAACCTATGACAATGGTTTTACTGAAACAAAACCGTTGTAAAATATTAAATATGACAACGGTTTATGCTTATCAAACCGTTTTAAATGTCATGAATTCGACAGCTGTTTATGTTTTTTAAACCGTTATATTATGGATGAATATGTCAACGGGTTTCTGCTTAAATGCGACCGTTGTCAATATATTTATTAACCATGGTTTTATTTTTAACCGTAATCGAACTTATAAATATTTTTTTTTAAAAAAATTATTTTAGCAGGTTCCAGCAGCTGCTGAAATGCTAATTTTTGCAGTAGCGGGTTCCGCTGAAATACGCTGAAATGTCACTGCAAAATAGTATTTCAGCAGCTGCGCATTGCAAAATTTAAATCCTGCAACATCAGAATATTACACAGATTGATCAATTCAACCCAACATCAAAATATTATAAACAGGGTGACCAAAACTAATTACACATGGCTCTATATACACTCATACATAATGAGTAGACTATTGACCATCCGTTAATGAAAGAAAATAAATGGCCCACTTATTTGTCATGTCGGCGATGTCTTCCTTTGAATAGCTTGGGTCTTTGTTGTTGATTAAAGGTGGGAACTAAAAATCAACATAAATACTTAAATCAAAATAGACAGAATAAGTGGAATATTACACAGAATTAAATCCAGTTACATTTGAAATAGTTATTAATACACACTAACCGGTGACTCTATGTTGATATACTTTCGGGTGATAATCTCTCACATGGACCGACAACAGAAAAAGGCGCATTATTTGTTGTCTAGTTGTAGAGGAGACTATTATATAAATCACATACAAATAAGCTAAATTAGATCAACCTCTCGCATAAACATAAATTAAATGAAAGGAGTAATTATTAAGAATACACTTACTTTTATCGTGATAAAAGTTGGATTTGATGCTCCAATTGCTTGAAACACATTAATTCATAAATATATACAGGAAATTATAATTAGCATTTGGCTCAGTAATATTGATGGCACATTAAAAGGAGCCTAGTCTTCAAAGGTCATACAATAACAATTGACATTATAATGTAAGGTTGTAAACTTACTCAGTTATCATCTTTACATATTTATCAGTGGGACTATATCCGCAAGAGTCAATCCAATACACTATGCTTTTTGTCACATTGATTGACGTTAGCAGCCAATGCTTGCTATGAAATATTGAAAATTGAACTATTAGTTCATATACATGCATGTAAGCGTGTTAATAAATGAATAGAATCGTGATTCATTATAATAAAGTACTATACATACCAATTCTCATTGTATGGGGCAAACCATAGGCTTTTAGGCGTCCTCAACCGTTCAGCAATTTTATCGATGTGGTCTCTGTATGTGTATCCAAGCACCTTGATACGTGCATGTTATATAGTCCTTTTTGGCGTCTTATGCACGCATTTATATGTAATTCTCGTAGTTTTGTATTCGAAAATGCCCCGAATAGGCTACTTTGGTTTGTTTGGCCTTAATTGCAGGAATGGACCCGAAAGTAGCGGAATCGTGCCCTTTTCAGTCCCCTTAGCATGCATTTATGGAGATGGAAGTTTTGAAGTGGAATCACTATGCCTCGGGAAGCGTGAAGCGGTCTTGGAAGCTAACCAATGAAGAAAACGAGCTGTTTTAATGGCTGAATGCTCGATCGAAGGTTTCTGTGTTCGATCGAGTGGAATGGGCGGTCACAAGTATTCGATCAAGTCCCAGCTGAACTCGATCGAAAGGTGGATTTTGGAGGTTACTCGATCGAACGTGATTTTTGTTCGATCGAGTGTTTTGGCTGAAGATTTGTTCGATCGAGGAGAATGAAGTTCCTCGATCGAGAGGATTGCTATATTACACGGTATTTTATTTCTTGTTAGTTTAATTAGTAATTTAGTTTTGTTTAATAAATATCTTCCCTATATAAGGTGAAGACGTCATTAAGTTAAAACAGCTCTTAATCACTCTTACTACTCTTTAATCTCAGAATTACTCTCTTAAGCAGACTTAGTTTTCTCTCTTCTTGCTCAACGTTGCTTTTGTTGATTATTGGCCGGATCTGAAATTTGCAATCATTCTTTCTCTCTTACTCAATTTAATTCATCTTTGCATCATTAATCCTTATTCTTAATTACTGTTTAGTTACTGTTATAGTTTAGTTTATGTTAATTCATCCCTGTTACCTTTATATCATGTCTCTTGTTTATTCATTAACCATTGTTGTTAGTTTCATTATAAACATGAGTAGCTAATTCCCTTTATGTTAGGATTAGGGGAGCCACGGTAATGAATTAATGATGTTGTGAATGGATTAGGAAGTTTACATGTGAGAACTGTTTTATGACAATATAACTATAATCGTTTAGTTGAGTGCACACTTCTAAACTAGTTAATTTGGTTAAATTCAGTCCTACATCGAGAGATTGGAATTAACAGACCTGTTATGAACATTAGACTATACTAATGAGGGCGAGAGCTAAGTTAGTTGTATTTTAAAGCAGAAAGTGGACCAAGAGGACCTTTCCTTTACACTTCTCACATTAGACCGATTAATCTATTTATGACTGAATTGGCTAGCTACCATGGTGAATCGACATCCTAGCATTTCTCTCCTTACTTGATCACATTCTTTATTTCTCCTATTTGCCTTTATTGCTCTTTTTCTCTGCCGTAATCATTTACTATTTGGAAAACAAATTCACACCCCAGTTGTTACAGTGACAGACTATATTAGCAAGTAGATATAGTAGCCTCCATGTGGAGTATGATACCCGACTTACCTATACTATATTTATTAGTTGAGCCGGTTTGTTTATTTTTGATAGGGTTGTGACAGCCGTGTCAAATTTTGGCGCCGTTGTCAGGGAGGCAAATAGCCTATTTATTTGCTTATTTTAGTTTGTCTCAGTCTCAGGGAATTTCTAATTCCTTGAGACAGTTCTTATTTATTTTCTCTAGTTTTGTTTATGCCCAGGTCTAACAGGTCAGAATTAGTATCAATTGATCCTGAACCAGAGTGGACTTTTCGCTATAGATAGAGCTTATTGAGAAAGAATCGTCAAAAGGAAGACTTGAGTACTTTTGACCATGATCTTGAACATTTTATATTTGCAGAAGACCTGTCTTTTAAAGAAGATACTTCTATTTCTGCAATCAAATCTGTGAAGATGCCTAATATCGCGAGACATTCCGAACCAACAGCTGCTTCTATTTCGAAAGGTTTCAACCTTGTAACTGAAGATGGGAGTTCATTCGATATTCGGCCATATTACATCAATCTGGTTGAGAGAAATATGTACCATGGAGTAGCTGGTGAGGACCCGCGAAAGCACATGGAGGTCTTTACAGATTACTGTTCTACCATTCCCGCTACTAAGGGAGTGACGCAAGATAAGATTAAGGAAGTTCTTTTCCTTTTTCTCTGACCGATGGAGCCCGAGATTGGCTAACTGATCTAGATAGAGTTGCAGTTGGGATTACCAATTGGGAGACCCTGGCTCTTACTTTTAATAAAAGGTATTTTCCTCCGCAGAGAACTAACCAATTGAGAGGAAAAATTACAAGTTTCAAGAAAACTCCAAACGAGAATCTATATGAGGCGTGGGGTCGGTTTAAGAAAATTGGTGCGATCTGTCCCACATCACGGTTTCAATCAGTAGTTTTTGTGCAACCAGTTCTATAATGGGTTATATGGCGATCACCGTGCCATATTAAATGTTGCAGCCAACGGTCGATTCCAGAAAAACATTGATGATGACAAAAGGTTGGGGAAGCATAGAAGAGATGGCAACTAATTGTGCTGAATATGGGAATCCTATAGGAGGTATTAGAACGGTTTCTACTGTTGATAGTGTACTTGTGGCTTAGTTGGAAGCCATGAATGCCAAATTTGATACACTTGAGTTGCAGACTATGGGGGGTCAATAGACGGTTCACTTGTTGACTAGACAAGAGACCGTCTCATGTGAGAGATGTGGTGGTAATGATGATCACACTGCTTTGGATTGTCTAGCTGAGAAGGAGCAGGTTTTTGCCTTTCAACAATACAGGGAAGGAGGCTCCTATTACAATAATCAAGGAGGAGTCCATCCTAACTTGAGATGGACAAGTCAAAATGTTTTAAATCGCACACCTCCACCGAAGCAACAACAAGCTTATGTACCACCCCATAAAGCTCAACAAGGCTTTCAAAAGCCTTCTTCTTTCCCACCGCCGCAACAAGGTGCCTCTTCTAGTGGCGTAAGTGATGTAGCTGAGCTGAAGTCGATGATACAGTCATTGACCATCCAATTGCAGAAAAGTGATCAACAGAAATATGCCTCTATTAAGTCACTTGAATCACAAATAGCTCAATTGGCTACCAATCAAGCCTCAAGGCAGCCGGGTCATTTACCGTCCCAACCTGATAAGAAACATCATGAGATGGTCAATCTGATAAACCTGAGGCGCGGTCTTTTCTATGAGGGACCTAAAATGTCATCTGAAAATGCTAAACTTTCTAACCCGAAAGCTGATGTTGTTGTACGTGAACTGTCGTCCTTTGACGAAAATATGCTCAATCCAAAGGAAGTGTGGGAAATATCGGTATATTTCACCAAAAAAATTTCGGATTATAACGAAATTATGATATATGAAATTGCTAGTCATAAACGAATTGCATAAACAAAAGAATAGAGATTAGAATTAACCTTCAGTCCTAGCAATTGGACCTAAGAACAAATATCGAGATCGATATTCTCCTAATCGTTGTACCCAAAATGCTTTGAGAAATGCCCTTGTTCTTGCTAGAAAGAGATCCCTAATTGTTAATTATTTTTAGGGTTTTGTGATGAGAGTTATTAGGTCAAAAACAAGTGAAGAAAATGATTCTCCCCTATCCCCTTTTAACCGTCCAAGAGGAGAGGAATAGGGAAGATTTTTTCTTCCTTTTTTTTTCACTTAAACCGTGTGGCCCAACCAAAAATAAGGAGAAAAATCTTCTTATTTTTAGGTTGCTATCAAAATGTATATAATGTGTATATTTATAAATTGTCAATTATGTCGACACGTATTTAATAAGTCCACACACAACAGTTTGTAGTCGATTTATTCATACCGGTCTGTCAATCATTTATTATGACAATGTCGTATAATATATACATTAATTATAAATATCGCATATTTATAATTTGCTAATTAAATATCACCGTTTACGTTTAATTACGAATTAACATCTTAATTCATTTAAGCTAACATTATATACATTAATTAAATATAACAGTTTATATTCAATTTACGAATTAACAATTAATTCGTCTCAGCTGATATTATTTAATTGTATTAAATAATCGTCTCATCATCACATTGACTAACGTTTTAGTCAAATACATGGACTAACCTTTTAGTCATATAAGGCATCAATGTGATTATATTTTCATACAATGACACTCTCAAACACATCCTTTAGGTGTGACTTTTAGGGACCAGTTGATCACCGCCATCAGTATGATAATAACGTCAAACTTCTAGCAAGCCAACCGTTATTAGTAAACGTTAATCAACTGATAAAATACTAAGTATACCCTGTGAACCTATAAGAGATTTATACATGTTATCACACTAACTGTGAAGGACACTAGCTCCAACAATCTCCCACTTGTCCTCACAAGTGTATGTGCGATAACCGATTCTCATATCCTTAATTTCCCCCACTCAATGTAAAACAATTTTCAAAATCCGTATTTACAAAGGTCGTATTTTACAAGTCATCAATATCAAGAGTGGTATTCCCGACTAGAGAGTAACTTAACTGATAAACGAATCATCATTCGAGCATGGCCATGCATTTCAGTTACAACTCCTCGAGTGGCCCTGAGAAATGTCTAAACCTGATAAAGGTTGGATATTTTATTTAACTCGAATCCTGCAGATTCAAGCACAGTATGAAATGAACCAGTAAAAATCTGCTTAGCGTCCTGTTACGGTCGACCATGAGAAAGAAACCAAAGTCACCCAAAAACTGCCTTAATCTCAAGAGACAGTCGATAGTCAAAAGAATCGACTCTAGGAACACAATGGACGTCCAATCCACGACCTGGCACCGAATGTTTTTAAACATTTAGGGCTCCATTACGTTGTCACAATGTCCTACGAGGTATCGTTATAACTCGCATCTGTGATGGATCAGCCAACCGTTTGACTTATGGCTCGTTGAACCCACCATCAATCAACTTCACAAAATAATAGCCAGAGTTATCAGCTCATGTAGGCGATTACGGACCAAAACAAATATAATGTAATTCAGTTCACTTTGTGGCGTTCAATGTTGTCGTACAATCCACATGAAAAACAAAATATGAAATAATACGATGAAGTTATAAATAGCATATGAAAAAGATAATGTATCGAATCCATTAGCAACTAGTACAACTCAGGAACACGTTTAATTCCCATGGAAATAACGTGCCCTTCATGCTTATCATATTTCAATGGTTTAGTGAGAGGATCCGCGATGTTGTCATCCGAAGCAATCTTGTCAATCACTATCTCCTCTTGCTCCACGTAATCACGGATCAGGTGAGCCTTCTGATGTACATGTCTAGACTTGTTGCTAGACTTAGGCTCCTTGGCCTGGAAGATGGCACCTCTATTGTCATAATAGATGGTGATTGGGTCATTCGAACTAGGAACTATGGTTAGTCCTTGTAAGAATTGACGCATCCATATAGCTTCCTTTTTCATCAAGCGGCATAGTACTCGGATTCAGTAGTAGAATCTGCTACAACTTCCTGTTTGGAACTTTTCCAGCTGACCGCAGCACCATTAAGAGTGAAAATGAATCTAGACTGAGATTTCGAATCATCTCGATCTGTTTGGAAGCTAGCAACTGCGTAACCGATTGCACATAGCTTAGTATCTCCTCCATAAGTTAATGCCCAATCCTTAGTTCTCCGTAGGTACTTAAGGATGTTTTTAACAGATATCCAGTGTGTTTCACCTGGATTGCCTTGGTACCGACTTGTCATACTCAATGCATATGCCACGTCTGGACGTGTGCATATCATGGCATACATGATTGATCATATGGCTGATGCATAAGGAACGCGACTCATGCGCTTGACCCCTTCCGGTGTCTTGGGTGACTGAGACTTGCTCAAATGCATCCCAGAAGTCATTGGAAGGTTCCCCTTCTTGGAGTTGGTCATGCTGAACCTTTCAAGAATCTTATCTAAATAAGACTCCTGACTCAGTGATAACATCCGTCGTGATCTATCTCGATAGATACGGATTCCCAATATGCGTTGTGCCTCACCCAGATCTTTCATCTGGAAATGGTTCTTCAACCATCCTTTTACCGAAGATAAGAGAGGATCATTCCCAATCAAGAGTATATCATCGACATACAATATCAAGAAAACAATCTTGCTCCCACTCGACTTGATATATAAGCATGGTTCCTCGACCGATCGAGTGAAACCATACTCTTTTATCACCTGGTCGAAACGATGATTCCAACTCCAAGAAGCTTGCTTAAGTCCATAAATGGAACGTTTAAACTTGCACACTTTCTTAGGATTTTCAGGATCTATGAAACCTTCGGGTTGTACCATGTACAATTCCTCCTCCAAATAACCGTTTAAGAAGGCGGTTTTCACATCCATCTGCCAAATTTCATAGTCATGAAAAGTGGCAATCGCTAAGCTTATCCGAATGGAACGCAGCATAACTACGGGTGCAAAAATTTCATCATAATGCAATTCGTGCACTTGAGTGAAACCTTTTGCCACTAGTCGTGCCTTATAGGTATCTGGTTGCCCGTCTACAGAATGCTTTATTTTGTAAAGCCATTTGCACTGCAGAGGTCGTACCTTGTTAGGTATATCAACAAGATCCCCTACGTCATTCTCATACATGGAGTCCATCTCGGATTGCATGGCTTCAAGCCATAGCTTAGAGTCGGAACAGGTCATGGCACCTTTATAGGTAGCGGGTTCATTACTCTCTAGGAGCAAAACGTCATTTTCCTCGACCATACCAATGTATCTGTCTAGAGGATTAGAGACTCTACTCGACCTCCTAGGTTCCTGAGGAATGTTAACCGTATCATTAGTTGAAGGAACATCTTCCTCCATCTGTTCCTCGGTTGTTGGTTCTTGAATCTCCGATAGCTCGAAGGTTCTATTACTTGACTTGTTCTTGAGAAATTCTTTCTCTAAGAACTTCGCACTAGCCGCAACAAAAACTCGATGTTCGGTAGGCGAATAGAAGTAATGACCAAACATTCCTTTTGGATAACCAATAAAGTATGTCTTGACCGATCATGGGCTGAGCTTATCCTCGTGTCTCCACTTGACATAAGCGTCGCAGCCCCAAACCCGAATAAAGGACAAGTCAGGGACCGTTCCCTTCCACATTTCATACGGAGTCTTGTCGACAGCTTTAGACGGACTTCGGTTAAGTATAAGAGCAGCTGACAAAAGAGCAAAGCCCCATAATGAATCAGGTACTACCGTGTGACTCATCATGGATCGAACAATATCAAGTAGTGTTCGATTTCTCCGTTCGGACACACCATTTAATTGAGGTGTTCCAGGTGGAGTTAACTGTAAAACTATTCCACAGTCTTTAAGGTGTTGATCAAACTCATTTGAAAGATATTCACCACCCCGATCTGAACGGAGTGCTTTAACCTTTCTTTCCAGTTGGTTCTCAACCTTATTCTGGTAATCCTTGAATTTTTCAAAAGACTCACTTTTATGATCCATTAAGTAGACATATCCGTATCTACTCAAATCATCCGTGAAAGTGATAAAATATCTATAGCCGTCTCTTGCGGTGATTGACATAGGTCCACATACATCATTATGTATGAGTCCTAATAGGTCATTAGTGCGCATTCCAACACCTTTGAAGGAAATTCGAGTCATTTTGCCGATAAGACATGATTCACACGTGCCAAATGAAGAGAAATCAAATGTGGGGATAGTCCCATTCTCAATGAGTTTCTTTACACATTTTTCATTTATGTGTCCCATTCGACAATGCCATAGATAAGTTTGATCTTTGTCACCAACCTTTAATTTCTTATTATTAACATGTAATATATCTGTGGTGTTTTTTAGGCCCTGCAAATGATTACACAGATGAGAACCACAACCAGTATCAAGTACCTAAGTTCTGAAACTTGCATGGTTAATCTCAATCATATGAATATAAGATGACATACCAACAGGAGTAACGCGGCTTGCTTTTATGTCCTCACGGTACACGGGACAGTTCCTCCTCCAATGCCCAGTCTTGTGACAATGGTGGCACTCAACGTCACCGCCCTTGCTCTTTGCCTTGCCTTGTGAGCCACTAGTCTCACCAGGCCCACTCTTACCGTTTCCTGACTTCTTAAACTTTGGCTTTCCTACAGTTAGGTCGCCGTGAGCTTTGCCCTTACCCTTATTCTTGTTGGAAATCATGAGAACATCTTGCTTCATGCTTCCACACAATTTCATATCCTTCTCGGTCTGTACGAGAAGTGAGTGTAGCTCATGAGGACTTTTCTTCATGTCATTCATGTAGTAATTTGCCCTGAAGAGGGCAAAACCATCATGAAGTGAATGAAGCATACGGTCAATGACTATGCTCTCACTGATTTTGCAATCAAGTGCCTCCAGTTTCTCGACATTCTCAATCATGTTAAGAATGTGTGGGTTAACTGGTTGGCCCTTCTGGAGTTTCGCATCAAAGAAGCGACAGGTATGCTCATAAGTAACGATTCTCGATGCTTTTGAGAACTCATTAGTGAGCATGGTGAAAATCTTGTTTTCACCTTGGGCAATGAAGCGTCTTTGCAAATTGGTTTCCATTGCAAAAATGAGTACGTTCTTTATCGCATCCGCTTCCATGACGAAATCACTATAAGCAAGTGACTCGTTAGCTCTTGCATTGGGGCCTGTTGGCGGTATTGGCTGAGTTAAGTACTTGAGCTTACCGTCAGCAATGGCAGCATTCCGTAATGATGCCTTCCAGTCCGCAAAGTTGGACCCATCATTCTTCAGTCGTGTGGACTGATTCATGTGGTCCATGAAAGTTTTGAGCCAGGACTCGAGTGCAAGTGTGGCACTTGGCATAGGGATATCATTATTTCCAGCCATTTGTTGTGAGCAGTATTATCAATATAAAACGAATTCTACACTGCGAAAAGAAGAAGAAAAATATAATAAGCATCCTCATCGTTATGATTTAAGTCTAATGCAAAACTGTTATAATGCGAAGACTCAAGCATTTATACAATTGACCTCCCTCAAGAATTATATAAATGATCCCAAGACTCAATTTTCTGTAAATTGATAAGCCAACCTCTTGGCTAATTCTACTTTTAGAATTCTTGGTTGATAAATTTCTGTAAATTCTATCTATAGTCCATCATAATCACGAGAAACTCTTCGGATTATAATGTTGAGGTAAAATAAGTCAACACAAACTACTTACCCAACGTAGAAGGGGTCATATGGAGAGTAAGGTCCTATATGCCTACCGACGAAGAAGGTATTCATAGTTGTTTGGCCTATAAAGACTAGTCTCAATTTTAGTTATAGAGGAAGATCCCATCAACTTTATTTTAATTCATTTTAAGTGAACTAATATCTAGCATGCGAGAATGAATAAACTAAGATGATGGCTTAAAAGAGTGTGACATCTGTATGTCCATGATAACTCACATCCAAACTATATGAGTCAATTTTCATGCATTTAAGTAGGTGGTTTGGTTTAGGCGGAATATGATGCACTAACTATCATGCGAAGAAAAGCAATAAGAATGGAAAAACGTAAAACAAAAATAAAGTCCTAGTGTGGCCTATCTACCAAAATGAACATAAATACAACTTTGGAATCCTTCCTAGGACCCGAGAAGCTTGTCTTGATGTTCCATCTTGGTCCATGTAGTGGGAGTGAGCAATCCAATCTCCATCTTTAGTCTTCTCAAAATTACAATTAAAAAATTACAAAATAAACCTATTTACATTCTAATTTCAAAACATAATACTTAAAGAAAACCAAAGGAGATACGATATCTCAAAATTACATCAAGATTATGTTTCCATCATTACGAAAACATAATCAACTAAGGCCACACTAGGTAATACAAATTACAACCGATTGCAAAAATACGTAAATAAACCATTCAACAATTCATACAACTAAATAAAATGCATCAACTATAAATTAATCATTCAAGACATAATTCCTTAATTATGTAGAGTAATTTATCCAAACCACCTATTTTAAAATTTTCAAAATTATGTGACAATTCCTCAATTACTCACAATAATTCCAATCTTAATACATATTAACTTGTAATATGAATTAATCTAACATTATTTTAAACCACTTTAAAATAATTGGGTATCTAAAAATTTGTGAACTTTTTCACAACTAACAATCATACATTATAGATTAAATGTATAATAATTATTGGCCAAAACACAATTTTTTTTTTTTTTTTTTATAATTGCTCTCAGCATACCTCAAAAGAACAAAAAAAACAGTTTTTTTTAAATGCTCTCGGCATTAGCCCTAAAAACGAAAAAAACAGTTTTTTTTTATTGCTTGCGGCATTTTGCCCAAAAAGTAACAAAAAAAAAATTCTCTTCTCGGCATTCTGCCCTAAAAAGTCGAAAAAAAAAGTTTTTTTTTCTTTTTCACGAAAATAACCCTTTTATGTGAACAATTTGTTTAATGTTGCTACTATAACAAGATTGGCATAATCATCAACATTTAATTTAAACATAGATCCAAACTAGATGATTCAATTTAACCTCTTAAAATGAATATCTAAATTATGATTAAATCGATTATCCGAATTACTGATTCATCACAATTGATTTGAACATTATTAAATTAACTTGTATGCCAAAACTATATAGCAAAAACAAATGAACATTATCAATCATAACGATTTCCATTTACATTTCAATTTAATTCTTATTAAATCAAAACATCTACGAATTTATCATATTATCATCTTAACATATTAAAACAACAATATCAATAAATCAAAATGGAACAAAACTTCAAAACAAAACAAAAAAATCATCTCGGCAGAAAAATTTTTAATGCGGCCGAAAATTTTTTCTTCAAAAAATTTTTTTTTGTTTAAATCCATTTATGAAAATCATATAAAATAATTTTGTGGCCTATGCTCTGATACCACTTGTGGGAAATATCGGTATATTTCATCAAGAAAATTTCGGATTATAACGAAATTATGAAATATGAAATTGCTAGTCATAAACGAATTGCATAAACAAAAGAATAGAGATTAGAATTAACCTTCATTCCTAGCAATTTGGCCTAAGAACAAATGTCGAGATCGATATTCTCCTAATCGTTGCACCCAAAATGCTTTGAGAAATGCCCTTGTTCTTGCTAGAAAGAGATCCCTAATTGTTAATTATTTTTAGGGTTTTGTGATGAGAGTTATTAGGTAAAAAACAAATGAATAAAATGATTCTCCCCTATCCCCTTTTAACCGTCTAAGAGGAGAGGAATAGGGAAGATTTTTCCTTCCTTTTTTTTTCACTTAAACCGTGTGGCCCAACCAAAAATAAGGAGAAAAATCTTCTTATTTTTAGGTTGTTATCAAAATGTATATAATGTGTATATTTATAAATTGTCAATTATGTCGACACGTATTTAATAAGTCCACACACAACAGTTTGTAGTCGATTTATTAATACCGATTTGTCAATCATTTATTATGACAATGTCGTATAATATATACATTAATTATAAATATCGCATATTTATAATTTGCTAATTAAATATAACCGTTTACGTTTAATTACGAATTAACATCTTAATTCGTTTAAGCTAACATTATATACATTAATTAAATATAACAGTTTATATTCAATTTACGAATTAACAATTAATTCGTCTCAGCTGATATTATTTAATTGTATTAAATAATTGTCTCATCATCACATTGACTAACTTTTTAGTCAAATACATGGACTAACCTTTTAGTCATATAAGGCATCAATGTGATTATATTTTCATACAATGACATCTCTCAAACACATCCTTTAGGTGTGACTTTTAGGGACCAGTTGATCACCGCCATCAGTATGATAATAACGTCAAACTTCTAGCAAGCCAACCGTTATTAGTAAACGTTAATCAACTGATAAAATACTAAGTATACCCTGTGAACATATAAGAGATTTATGCATGTTATCACACTAACTGTGGAGGACACTAGCTCCAACAGAAAGTCCTCGATCGACTGATTTATGGCGGTCGATTGAGGTAAAATGCTGACAAAGTCCTCGATCGAGGAGTTGAATGTGCTCGATCGAGCAATGTTAAAAAGGGAGCTTTCGATCGAGTGAGTGAAAGTACTTGATAAAGTGAAGTTGCTGAGAATGTTACTCGATCGAGAGGAATTAACACTCGATCGAGTAAACCTGATGATGAGCGTGATAATTTTTTGGTAAAAAGAAATGAAGGACTAGTTATTTCCATCATGGCCCCATTTAAGGCGATTACAGAACAAGAAGATTGATCAACAATTCAGTAAGTTTGTTGAATTTTAAAAAGCCTTCATGTTAATGTTCCCTTTGCTGAATTACTAACCCAGGTACCTTCCTACATGAAATTTATGAAATAAATATTAACACGTAGGAGGCATATAAATGACCATGAGACAGTGGCTTTGACTGAAGTGGGCATTGCCCTAATTCAAAATTAGACCCCACCTAAACTGTCTGACCCGGGTAGTTTTTCTATTCTACGTTATATTGAGACCCATTTAATTGATAATGCTTTATGCAATCTGGGAGCTAGTGTGAGTGTCTTACCGTTGTCTCTCGCTAAGAGACTCGGTTTGACCAAATTTCATTGTACTAATATGACTGTGCAGATGGCCGACCGTACTTTATCACGGCCCTTAGGTGTCTTAGAGGACATACCTGTAAAGATCGGGAAATTCTTTATTCCCGTTGACTTTTTAGTCCTGGACATCCCCGAAGACTATTACACTCCTATTATTTTAGGACGGCCATTTTTATTTACCGCTCACGCAGTAATAAATGTTGGGGGGGAAGACCTTAACTTTTCAGATAGGCAATGAGGAGTTAACTTTTTATTAGTCTTACATTCGCAGGGCTCCTATGTAATTCCAGCCCTACAACGCATTACCCTCTACAGACCCCGACACGGAACCTCCTATTGATAATGTTGAATCATGTGCTGAGATATTAACACCTCCGCCCCAGATTGGGGGCAAAATGGAAGACCATTCCGTCGTTTATGTTGTTACAGGTACAGGTGGATTGGACATAGGAGATCCCGATGATAGAAGTACGATGAAATTTGAACTCACTGCCAAAGAAGATGCCAAGGATATGAGCCATGAAAAAGAAAGCAGGACAAAGGAAAAAAGAAGGTGAAAGCATATGTTGACGCGGCTTACTCTTCTTCAATCAGTTCGAGTTCATGGAGATCAAAAGGGACGGTCCGCGATGCTGAGGGACCTCTTCCAGTCAGAGGCCCTTTTTTGGGCTATTGAAGTGTTTCGTAAGATGAAACGGGAAGCTATCCCATTGTAAAAACAATTTGTAATTTCAAGTTTGTTAGACATTTTAAATTGCTTTTAGACATTAGCTTAGATTAGTTAGTTTTATTAGTGTAAGACCGAATATAGATTGCTGTTGTGAATTTGGTATTTTTGCGGGAAGTTTTTCTGTGTTTTTATGCAGGTTTGGGGAAGATATCTGACCATTGGGATGCGTGCAAAAGGAAAAGCCCTCGATCGATCACTTTTTTTGTTCGATCGAGCAAATTGCCCAGGTAAATCTCTCGATCGAGTTATTCACTGTACTCGATCGAATTGGCAATTTTCAGGGGTTCTCGATCGAGTTATCATGTACTCGATCGGGAAGAATTGCAGAGCCAATGTCCTCGATCGAACAACCAACTGTTCTCGATCGAGTAGAATTCACGGTATAGGGGGATGTCTTCGATACAGCCCTTCCAGAGGCTTCGATCGATCAAACTGATGAGGCAAGCTCTCGATCAAGTGGGTTCAAATCACTCAATCGAGGAGTGTTAGCTGATAATAGCACGAGGGAGTATTCTTTCCTCATTTCTATTTAATTTCTTCATCTTCTATTCCCCTTATTTCTTACGATAAACCCCATCACCAAACCCAAATCCCTTATTTCTTCCCACAATTTACCAAATTAATTACCCATATTCTTCCCTTAACATCAATTAAATCAAATCCCCTTATTCTTCTCATTAATTTTCGAGTTTCGAGCTTTTTGCGGGATTAGGGTTTTGCGGAAATCAAATTTATTTCGATTGAATTATGCGTATTTTGTTGATTTAATTGAGTTTGGTATTGGGTAATCTACTCAAGTAAGTTCCTTCCCCTACTCTTTATTGTTTAATTGCATTGCTATGCTTATTTTCCGAAATTAGGGTTTTGGATTTTCGAATTGGGGGAAAAATTCGAGTTTGGTTGATTGTTTTTTATTAAGGAACTTGATTTGATTGTTAGGATGGATAGTAGTGCCTCTTTTTCCGCTTCTACTAGGGCTACTGTTTCGTCTACTACAGAGACGGTGGTCCCTGCTGCCACCACCGTCACCACCACCACTGTTACTGCCCCAGTTACTACTGCTACTGCTACCACTGCTGCTGTACGTACCCCAGTGTCGACCCCTGCTGTGTCCACACAAGCCATCACAGTCACGTCCTCTGTCCTTGCACAGAGACCAGTTTCTGTCTATGCTCCTGGGCTCGCCTCAGCTGCCCTTGCTGCAGCTTCTGCTTCAGGTTCACGGGGGGAGGGGCACGGGTTTTTGAGCTGCCAATGTACGTACCACTACTAGGTACACTGCTGACACTTCTTTGGATTCTCTACCCGAGTTTCCACAGGTACGCTTCATTAACCCGCTTCATCGTACTCGTTTTATGCATTTGATGGACTGTGACGTTACTTCTACACGTTTTTTGTGTCGACCTTCATTAGAAAAGTTGGGGATTTTTGAGCCCGTGGCTGAGTTAATTAACGGAACTGGGATGACGGGTTTGACCACTATGAGAGAGCTAACGTATGAACAAGTGACCTTATAATTTTTTAGCTCTTTCACCTTTTCACCCGCTGCTTAAGCGACTGACCCAGGGAGTATCTGTATTTCTTTTCAACTATTTAACACGACCTACACCTGGACCTTAGTGTAGATACCTCATTTCTGCACCTCCCCCAAACCACCCGGTGATGATTGAGCCGCATGTTTGGTACACGGAATGATTTGTGACAGTTCGTAAGTTTATCGTCAAGTGATCGCTCAAACACTTGTGTCTACCTCTTAATTGTCATCTACGTGTCGATACGGTCGTTTTGGCAGTAATTAGAGTACATTTGGAGTCCGGGTCAAAAAACCGTCTTCATTTTCTAATAACCGAGTCAGAATGTTCTGGAATGTTCCGGATATTTCTATTCCATATTTTCCAATCTTTTGATCTTTGGTAACATATCTCCCGTAATATTCACACAAAATATTAAGGAAATGAGATTAATCCGCTTTTCCATAATAGAAACGCGGAAATCTTTTTTCCGCAGGAGGAAACCACTAAGAAAAGGACGCAGCAAGTGCTGCGCCTCTTCCAAGTGACGCAGTGCCTGCTGCGCCTCTTTCTCAGTCCTTTTCTGCTTATTTTTCGTATCTTTTCGAGATTCATTTCCAAAGTTTCTCCGAAAACCCTAGTTCTTTCGTGTGATTAGTATAAATAGAGACCTTCGGTCTCACATATTTCTCACGCGAGTGTCCGCCCTTCTCTTCTCCCTTTGCATTCTAGACCACGTTCTTACTTTTTGGTGTCTACGTGCTTGCACTTTCGACCACGTAAGCTCGGATCTTTTTGAGTACCAGCCTCGTTTTGCATGACCGACCAATTTGACCAACTCCACATCAATCAACATTAATCAATCTTATTCGTTTTCCTCCTAGAAGGCACTTTCGTCGTACATTCGAGTCGATCATCACTAAAGGTTAACTTAGTTCATCTCGTTTCGTCAAACATGTAAGTCTGAGGGTGTAAATCCCTTATTTTATTATTGTACTTTATTTTTGTAATTAATATTGTAAGATTTATGTCGAAAGTATTCTTAAAACCGATTTGTAAAACCTTGTTTAAAAACCCTTTTTACGGATTATCATAAGACAACCATCGAGAAAGGACGCAACAACTGTTGCGCCTCTTCGTGAGGCTGCCGCAGTTCTTGCTTCCTTTCTTCTTCCTTCGTCTTTTGTTCGTCCTTTTGTTTTTCGCTTTGTTATCAATTGTTCATTGTTTCATTAACATAACAATTTGAATATGATAATTTTGACCTGTAATTTATTAATCATCATTAATTAATTCATCTTTCAAAATCCCGACTTAAATTCCTTATAATCCATATTTGCGGGTTTTCGTCATTAAGTCAATTCGGGTTTTAGAGATTCGATTTACGCATATTGAATCTCTGGAATTCATCTTTGATATACTTGTATCTGTTATTTACCGTCACCGTCATTAATTCATCATTAATAACTTGTTTAACCTATTTAATTTGTTTGGGTTGTTTAATTCTTTAATTAGTCTCATCTTGTAAATAATTCGTTCTAATCAGTTTCATTCATGTTTTGTCGTTTTCATGACCTCATTCACATGTAAATAATATGTTAATCACTTTCATCCGAGTCAAATACCATTAATCGACCATTAAATTCACCAATGAACATTAACGAGATGCGGTTCGGCCATAGCTGGAACTCAACCCAGAACAGACGCAGCGATCGCTGCGCCTCTTCCAAGGGACGCGGCTCTCTTTGTACTGTTCCGGTTGATTTTACGTCCCTGAACTACCGTTTCTGCCTTGACCTAGTTTATTAATTACGTATTTAATTAACTATTAATCGTATTATCATCCATAATCTGTTCGTTTATTCATTTATTCTTTCTTTTCTAAAACCATCCGTTTTAAATGTATTTTCGACATAAATTAATAAATCCGATGTAATTATTGTAATTTTCCTTTATTGTATTTCTTTTATTGTATTGTTTGTAAGCTCTCACATGCAATTAACCTAAATTTCTACCTCGACATTAATTGTATGATTAAATTACGTGTTAACCGACTTAGTTAATTCTCACATGCTAGGATTAATTTATTGGATGTTGCATTGCATGTATATAAATCGACAATATATCGAGTATAGACAATTTTCCCTAATCATTAGTAGAGGCCGCTATCGAGGCAGGCGGGATTAGGTGTTCGATCAAAAGAGCTTCCTAATACGTACCCTCACCCCTTACTCCAGATCTCTGTGAACATCCGTGTTCATTGGCATCCACGAGAGTCATTCTAGACATAGAATGCTAAGGGTAACGAGTGCTTAGTGTTCATGTCATTACTTTGTGTCTTGACATGACACGACGTATTCGAACGGTTTCCAATTTTCCACAATAAATTGGTGGCGACTCCACAAATGCAAAACAAACAAAGAGGAAAAGCTTGCTTCGCTTTTCGCCCCCGTGGGCCCGCTTCCACAGTTTGGCGACTCCACTAGGGATAATACACTTACGTGTAGCCAAAAGGGTGAAACTTGAACGAGGTTAGGGAATAGTTTGTACAAGACAATTGTCTGTTTTCATAACTCGGTCTTCTTAGATCGTTTCATTTGGCCTTCCTAGGACCAACCCAACCCATTCGACCAATCGTCTCGTCTAAACGGTCCTAATTCTTATTTGGGCCTAAGGATGGATAGCGATTGACGTCATCCATACCATGGTCCTTACTCTTGTTTGTATCAAGGACTTTCACTACTTGAGGAAATGGACTAGGAATCGGCCTTACTCTTGTTTGGTACGAGCCTCTCCACAGACCTCGGGTTTGATTGTTCGGTATGGCAACCCACCCTTTAAAACCAAAACCCTTCTAAATGCACTCAGCATCCCGGTATAATGCTTGTATGATGTTTGTACCATATGTGATCACCATTTCTAAACAAAACCATGACGATTTTTGTAAAATCAAAATCCCTTTTAAAATGTAAAAAGTTTCGAAACATAGGCCTAATATTAGCGCAAAACCAGTCGAGACTCTGTCCAATTGTCGAGTCAAAATTCGGGCCTCAAAACCAAGTTCAAAACCTCACTTCGAGTCCACTCCTACAACTACACTAAAGTTGACTAGGACCAACATTTTCAAACTTTGTCATTTCCTTAAAACTCACTTGACACAAGTGGCACACTCCCATTTCACGAGTCCAAGCATTTCTTTTTTTGAGTAGGTGTGCTAGAATGGTCGATCGTGTTTTGATTCGTCTTCGATCTCTTATCCAGTTTCCAAGATGCCTGAAACAAGCGACGTGAGCCACAACCAACCCCAGAATTGTAATGATCAAATCCTAGCCGCACTAGCTCGTCTCCATGTCACTCAAGACCAAGTGTATGATCGCCTTGACACAATCGAGGCCCGAATATATGCCGTGGAAATGAGGATGCCTCCTCGAGAAAGTGAAGTGTCTGATGAATTTGTGAATAACTTCGGGGACGAAAACCCTCCCATAGGTATGACTACAGCTGAGAAACGACTTCAATACTTGGAGGAACAATTGATGTATCTCAAAGGGGATGACATTTATAGGGAAAATAATCGCAAATATGAAGCCGTGAGTTCCAAGTTGCCAACCAACTTCAACATGACGGATATCCCTAAATTCAAGGGGCATGAAAACCCTTTGAACCATATCCGTACTTTCAAGGATTACATGTCTATCAAAGGCATTAAACCCGAGATGTTCTTAAGGATCTTTCCCTCATCTCTTGGAACCATCCCAAAACAATGGTTCTATTCTCTAGAGCACAAGAAAATTGCTACCTGGGATGATGCCGCAATTGAGTTCGCCAAGCAATATGCGGATAATACTGAAATCCAAGTCA
Source organism: Silene latifolia (assembly GCF_048544455.1). Classification (NCBI taxonomy): domain Eukaryota; kingdom Viridiplantae; phylum Streptophyta; class Magnoliopsida; order Caryophyllales; family Caryophyllaceae; genus Silene; species Silene latifolia. The sequence continues at coordinate 69,153,419 of NC_133530.1, read as the reverse complement.
GCATGCGCACTTTAGAGGATCTTACCCAAAATGACAAAGAAGGTTTCACCGACTTCCTAAGTAGGTGGAGGAGGACTAGTACTCAACTTGTTGAACGTCCAGATGAAGCTACCCTCGTGGAGAAATTCGTGGACAACCTAAAGCCCATCTATGCAAGTCATTTGAGGTACCAAAACATTAAGACCTTCAAAGACTTAACCGTACTAGGAACAAAGATCGAAGATGACATCCGTAAAGGGCTCTTGTCCAAAACGGTAGGTCGTGGATATCAAGGCTCAACAAGTCATTATTACGGCTCTACTAGCAAAACTGATGAAGTTAACCTTCTCGAGCCATCTAAGAAGAGTACCCTACCAAGGAAATTCACAAATTTTGGGGACACATATTCCAATGCTCTAAAAAGGTTAATGAAACTGGGTAAACTTCAACCCATAGGCCCTACACCCGAACCAGAAAAGAAATCCAAGTTCTGGGATGAGAATTCGTACTGCGAATACCATAGAGGTAAGGGACATGATACACAGAAACGCTACAAACTGAAAAATGTACTTCAAGACATGATTGAAGACGGTCGCCTACCAATACCGCCTGGAGGTAAGCCTGACAACACTCAGAATCCTCTTGGAATTCTAGTGATTACAAGTGAAGAATCTACCATAGATTGTTCACACCTCATTTCTCCAGTCGAAGATGAAATTCATGCAATAGAGAATGAAGGGAACTACTCTACCATTTCCCCAACCATCATTGATTTCATTGCATGGGCAAAAAGTGTGAATAGGCAAGTCATGGAACTAGAAAGTGTAGTGGCAACCCTATGTGATCCCAACGCAACACCTAAAGAACGTGCACCACTAGTCTTCTCTCAAAACACTACGATGCAAGAAGTAGTAGCCATGGTTGATGAACTAGTCGACCAAATTATCCAATTGGAGGCCGAAATCATAAGAATGAGGGAACTTTCTACTGTCAATGGAATATAGGCCGATGATGATAAAGATGATTATCTCACTGAACACTACCTAGTCAAAATCAGTGAGCAAATAGTCCAAAATTGTGAAGATCAAGATGTAGACCACCTTACTCGTTCGGGACGCCCATACCAAAACACTTCTCAAAATGGTCCCATAGAGAATGGTCCAACCAATGTGGTCACACCAAATGATAATGAAGATGACTCTACCGACCATTTGCTAAAGCAACTACAAAAGAGAAAGGCTGATCTTTCAGTCTGGCAACTAGTGGCAAGCTCATTCCCACATCGCCAAGCTTTACTGCAAGCCTTGGCCAAACTAAATGTGGCACATAACTCCACACCCGATGACGTAGTCAACTTGGTCTTCCAAGAATCACCAAAGCTAAGTAATCCTATTACTTTCTCGGGTGAAGATTTGCCACCCTTTGGTGCTAGTCATAACTTGACTCTTTATATCACTGTCATTTTCTTAAAGAAGAATGTGACAATGACTTTGGTAGATGATGGCTCCACAGTCAATGTCATACCCTTGAAAATGGCATACAAATTGGGCATGAAAGAGTCGGATTGGACCCCTACCAACCAAGGTGTTCGCGCATATGATGGTACACGACGAAAGGTAGTAGGACTTGTTAACCTAACCATAGCCACAGGGCCGATTGAAAGAAAGGTTAACTTCCAAATAGTGGACATTGAAGCATCCTTTAACATACTTCTGGGAAGACCTTGGATTCACGCTTCCAAAGCGGTAACATCCACCCTCCACCAGAAGATCAAGATCCCACTAGACGGTAAAGTGGTGATGATCACTTCGTCACCCATCAAGGCAATAATCGAAAAGAAGTCAAATAATCAAGTCCTAGCGGATCCAGTATATGAACTTGGGGGCTTCCATAACATAAATGTCATAGAAAGTGAGTTGGCACCCTTATACTTCAATCCCTACTCTAATTTAGTGGTCAACCACATGCTCAAATCCCAGGGATACTTCCCGGGAATGCCTTTGAATCCTATCCGAAGGAACACCTTTGCACCCTACAAAGTAGGCAACTCACAAAGAATACCACTTGGACTAGGATACAAACCCACTAAAGAGGAAGTTCTCGAGATGCTCGCTCAAGTTCAAAACCGTAAGAATATGGGAATTGAAATGTGACCCTACCTCCCTACCTTAAATGGATACTTTGTTAGAGAAGGAAGTCAAGATATCTTTCACGGATTTCCCGAACCTTGGCACTATCTCGAAAGGAAGCTAGCCGGAATCGAGATCTTTCACGATTGCTACTTCATTCCTCCAGAAACGGTTCCTACCGTCAAGACTCGTCAAGCACCTTGTTTAGACGAACAAGCTGTTAGTCTACTATTTGGAGAAGATCGATTTGTTAGAGCCGCGCAGGATGAGATCATTACCATGATACTTCAAGACGATCACTTCAACCCTACCACGTTAATCACATAAACCAACACCAATCAGCAGAAAGGATGGAGAAAGTCGATCAAGTGGACAAAAAATCAAGGAAGACTCTTCAAGCTCACCACTGGAGAAGGAGAGATGTTCAAAGGAGAACCAGAAGACGATGAATTCGAGTCAGAGTCAGAGTCGGAGTCTAGAGAAGTTCATAGAGAGTCTCCTCCTGTCGTCATTCCCATTCCCCCTGTTTCTCCTAGCTTAGCATCAAGTAGTAACAGTAGTTCGGGAAATGTCCCAATGGCTGTCCCTTTACCGCCACTAACTACAGATCAGATGGCTTCTTTGTTTCAACTTTTCTCAAACTTTAATATAAATAAATCAGGTTCTGCTTACTCTTCGTGTTATTTTGAATGCAATTCTGTTTACGATGATACTGAGGATGACCCAGACCCAGACTCGATCGAGATACCTCCCTACATAGCCAAAGAAATACTACAAGAGGGAGAAGGGTGACCAGTAATAGAAAACACTGAACCCATCAACGTAGCAACCGAACTAGAACCCCAAGAACTTAGGATAGGGATGACCTTGAGCTCTACCGAAAAGGTCAGTTTCATAGACCTCCTACACGAGTTCAAAGACGTTTTTGCTTGGCCCTACAAAGACATGCAAGGGATCGACAGGGACATCGCAGAGCATAAAATCGCAATCAAACCGGGTTTCAAACCCGTGAAACAGAAGCTTCGTCGAATGAGGACAGAATGGGCTCTCAAGATCAAAGAAGAAGTCAATAAACAGTTCAAAACCGGGTTCATCAAAGTTTCCGAGTACTCAGACTGGGTAGCTAACATAGTACCCGTACCCAACAAGGATGGGAGAATCCGTGTTTGTGTTGATTTTAGAGACTTAAACAAAGCGAGTCCTAAGGATGACTTTCCTCTACCACATATCGACATATTGGTGGACAATACAGCAGATCACGCGTTACTATCCTTCATGAATGGATACGCAGGATATAACCAGATCAAGATGGCCATAGAAGATATGCATAAGACCGCCTTCGTCACTCAATGGGGAACCTATTGCTACACGGTTATGCCGTTTGGGTTAACTAACGCCGGAGCTACATACCAACGCACTGCAACTACGCTCTTACATGACATGATGCATGAAGAAGTTGAGGTATATGTAGATGACATGATTGTCAAGTCCAAGGATAGAGAGGGGCACATTGCGAACCTTCGCAAATTCTTCTCAAGGCTACGGAAGTACAACATGAGGCTCAATCCTCAGAAATGCGCATTCAGAGTAACATCTGGTAAACTCCTGGGATACGTTGTTAGCCAACAAGGAATAGAAATAGACCCTTCTAAGATCAAAGCTCTAATCGAAATGCCGCAACCTCAAACGGAGAAAGAAGTCAGAGGAATCCTAGGCAAGGTGCAATACATAAGTCGATTCATATCGAAACTAACCATGATCTGCGAACCTATCTTCAAGAAGTTAAAGAAAATAGATCACACCATGTGGGATGATGACTGTCAGAAGGCTTTCGACCGAATCAAGGAAATACTAGCCAAACCACCAGTGCTCATGCCACCTCAACGAGATCAACCTCTTGGTTTATATCTCACGGTAACTGCAACGGCCATGGGCGCCATGCTAGATCAAACCGTAGGAAAAGAAGAAAGATCTATTTACTTCCTTAGTAAGAAGTTCTTGGAGTACGAGTGCAAATACACACCACTCGAGAAGACATACCTCGCTCTTGTGTGGGCAACGAAGAAGCTACGTCATTACAAACTTAGCTACTCCGTCAAAGTATACTCCAAAATGGACCCTGTCAAATACCTCTTCGAGAAACCTGTTCTCAATGGACGCTTAAGAAGATGGACTTTGATGCTCTCAGAGTTCGATCTCAAGTATGTACCTCTGAAAGTTATAAAGGGGTGCGCCGTTGCCGAATTCTTCGTAGAAAATCCCAGTAATGATACATAAACGATAGACACCTGGTCGTTTTCCGATGAGTATATACTCCAAACCGATGTAGACTCCTGGGACCTTTATTTTGATGGAGCATCGAACTTAAGAAGATTTGGAATAGGAGTGTTGCTCATTTCTCCTGAAGGCGAGCATACACCAATATCTGTCAAACTCGACTTCGAGGTGACAAATAACACGGCAGAATATGAAGCTTGTCTCATCGGATTGCAAGCAGCAGTAGGTTTAGGCATCAAGAATCTTCGAGTGCATGGGGATTCATCTTTGATCATCAACCAAATTATGGGATCTTCGAAAATCCGAAGTGAAAGCTTAGCACTTTATCAAGCCAGAATAGACCAAATTGCCCAATTCTTCGATCAAGTAACCTACCTACACCTACCTCGAGAAGAGAATCAATTTGCAGATGCTCTTGCAATACTTGCATCTTTGATTAATATGTCGGATAGCATGGTAGAAATGCCTTTATGCATCGAACGACGGCCAGAGCCAGCTTATGTGTACCAAATCACCGATGAAGAGGAAATCACAGAGGAACCTTGGTTCCAAGCGATCCTAAACTTCAAACTCAACGGCACCTATCCACCGGATATGGACAAAAGGAGACAACGCGCTATACGCTTACTAGCTTCCCAATACGTTCTTATGCAAGGAGAGTTATACAAAAGAACACCTCTTGGTGTAATCCTACGCTATCTTGATCATTCACAGGCACGGAAAGTGATGGAAGAAGTCCATGATGGAGAATGTGGCCCTCACATGAGTGGACCCATGATGGCAAAGAAAGTCACACGTTTGGGGTATTATTGGACCACAATGGAATTCGATTGCCTCAAATATGTAAGACATTGCCACAATTGCCAAATCTTCGAGAATGTGCAACATGTCCCTCCTTCATTGCTTTACACCATGACATCTCCCTGGCCATTTTCTGCTTGGGGAACTGACATCATCGGCAAGATCACTCCAGCCGGAACAGGAGGTCACTGTTTCATCCTAGTAGCAATCGATTATTTCACCAAGTAGGTATAAGCGGCTTCCTACACCAGTCTTACAGCCAAAAACGTGGCAAAGTTCATACATACCAACATCATCTGTCGATACGGTTGCCCACATGAGATCATCAGTGACAATGGATCACTTTTCCAAGCTGAGACTGAGCAATTGCTAGCCAAGTACAAAATCAAGCATCACCACTCCTCGCCATATAGACCACAAACTAATGGCGTGGTAGAGGCGGCAAACAAAAACGATGTCACAATTCTCAAGAAAATGATAGACAACTATCGAGATTGTCCAAGCAAGATACCTTTTGCTTTATGGGGATACCGTACATCTGTTAGGACGCCCACTGGGGCCACCCCTTTCTATTTGACCTACGGCATGGAAGCTGCACAACCAGTCGAGCTAGAAATACCATCCTTGCGAATTTTACTCGAAAGTCAAATCCCAGAAGCCGATTGGAAGAGGGATAGATATGAAGAACGCATCCTCCTGGATGAACGAAGAGTGCGTGCATTACATAATGTGCAAACATATCAGGCACGTATCAAACGAGCCTTCAACAAAAGGGTTAAGCCAAGCAACATCAAAGAAGGAGACTTGGTCCTCAAATCAATTAGAGCTCTTTTACCTGTCGATCCACGAGGAAAATTCAAACCCAATTGGGCCGGGTCATTTCTAGTCAAGTCCATACTTCCAGGGGGTGCGGTTAGGATCACAGACTTAGATCGGAATGAATTTGCCAACCCGACAAACCTCGACCAACTGAAACGTTACTATGCCTAGAATAGGAGCAAAAAACGTGCCTCGCGTAACCTCACGTGTCGCTCTTGTGGCACGAAATAAACGGCCCCTCGCCAAGCTGAAATAAGCTAATGTCATCTTGCTCTTGCATTTTGACAATTTGTCATCCTCATATCATCAAATAAACTAAAATGCATTTTAGGAGTAAGTGAAAGCTCATGCTTATTTTCTAAGTTCATTACAAGCTCTTGCTTAGAACAATTATTCTTTTACATTTACTTGAACTACGCGCAAGGGTTTGATTTCATTTTTTAAATGAATACGTAGGCAATCCTTCATAGGATACAACCCATTAATTATTTTAAATGTAAATAGAAGGACATTTGCAAATGCATTTGGAATTCGACAAGAATAATGATAGAAAATCGTAACGGTTTCATAACCAATCAACCTCTTTTATTCCATGCCTTTTAAATAATAATATGCCACACAATATAAAAAATAAAAATAGGCTAGGATTCTAAAAACCCCACCTTCTTATTACAATAATAATAATAATAAATAATAATAAAGACTTAGGCTATTCTTCCATTTTCCCTTTGCCATTGTCATTTTTATCATATTTCTTGTCCCAACCTCGAGCCGGACGTTCTTGCGCCACTTCAGACCTAATCACCAATGGTCTCTCTCGTGGTCTAGCCTTGCCATTCTTGTCAACCACCATCTCGATGACGGGAGAAGTCTTCGGTTTCTTCGAAGGATGAACAACTCGAAACCTGGCTTCTTCCTCTCCCTCGGTCAGATGCTTCTCTTTCTCCTTTTCTACATCACGAACCTTGTAGTCAACAGGCTCGCGTTTCCTCAATCTCTCGTGCTCCTCCGGAGTAGTAGCTTTCCTCCACCGCAGATAGGAATCCGACACCCATAGAGCACTAACAGAAGAGTTCAAGAACCACATATTTCTTTGAGCCCATTTGATGGCCCATTCTCTTCGACTCTCAGTAGTAAGCGTCACGGCAGTCTGCGGGACAGTGTCAAGCTTCAGAATCATCTTCTTCAATCCAACCTGCCTCATCAACCTCTCCGGGAAGATGCATATCATAAACTACAAGCCAGGAATGCGCACAGACCGGGTAGGATCTAAGGATGATACTCCAGTGATAGATTTAAGATGCCACCATGGTACGATCCATCTAATCAAGGGGCCATCATCACTCTTCAATTTGTTTTCCCAATAGTTGCAGACTCGAGTGAAGTCCATCATGTAGAGCCTGGTCCTCATTGCGATTGAGCGAGCATGATAAGCAGGAACATTAACTGGGGGCTCGATCAATCGAAGATGCTCCATAAGCCTGACCTACCAAAAGCAGGTATTAGAAACAAACAAAAAAAAACAAAACAAAAAAAGAAAAAGCAAAAACAAAAAAGGAGGATTTTTTTTTATTCTTTTACCTGCAAAATAATGAGACTTCCCAGATAAGGAAGGTCACGGTTGGCTTTCCTGTTATCTAACCCCAACAGGATCTCTCCTAGACACAGGCAAGCTAGGCTCCTGCGCAGCTCCATTTGCTCAATCAGGCTCAAATAACGAGGTTCGCCTCTCAAATCCTCATCAACATGCCCCTGAAGGACATATACATGTAGTAGGCAAAACCCGAATGCCCTTCGCCTGGCAACATAAGAGATAGTGGGATCTGCCCTATTGATGAATCGATCAATGAAGTCCAACATTCGCACTCCCTTTGAGGTCACAAGACGGTCCACCTCAGCTCTTGTCAACCCAAGCAAATCCCTAAACTTGTTCTTATATCCTTGAGAAGTAGAGGGAATAGCACGCAAATGTTCCAGGTCCCAACCACCAATAGCAGCAATTTCTTCGGGAAATGGGCAAATGTCGCCTCCGGGGAAGGGAAATACGTGATAATTCGGGTCCCAATAATCAAGACAAGCATCTAGGAACGGTTTGACCACCTTGATCAACTTCAAGCTCAAAAGTGATCCAAACTTATAAGCACCCATGTCTTGTTTCTCCACATTGGAGAACTCATTTGTCCATTCTTTTAGACGAATTTCGAGAGTATTCATGATGTATGCTTATTTTGAGAGCTTTATGTAATAAGACGAAGGAAAGACGGAAGAATTATATGAATAAAACCTCACTCGACGTCTCTATTTATACTAATATATGTTTCCTAAAATCCGTCAAGACGGATACACTGGGGAACAGGCGCAGCACTTGCTGCGCCTCTTCAAAGGGACGCAACTCTTGCTGCGCCTCTTCCTCAGCCTTCTTTCTGTGTTTTTCCGCGTTGGATCTTTCCTAATTCCTCAAATAATAATTTCCTATTTATACAGGATATTATTTTGGTAAATCCGTCAAATTGCCATGTTTCGTGTTTCCTAATTCCACGGGCGCGCATTTCGAGGCGATATCGACATTTTTGTCATCTTAGCACGCTTATCCATTTCCTTTTTTTAATTTTCTTTTGGGGAATCATTTCATCAATTTAATTTATTCATTTTCAAACTTATACATTTCTTATTAATTTTCTTTTTGGGGAATCATTTCACTCCCGTTCCACATTACATTTCAAACTTATATGTTTCTATTTTTTCCTTTTTTTAGGGGGTAGCCCTCCCTACCGTCCGGTCATTTCCGGCAATTTTTTTGCATATTTTGTTTTGTGATAATTTAGGCCATGTGTACAAATGTATGTTCTATGTGATTTCTGTGTAAATTTCGGCAGCATGACGGCGTAAACCGTCATCTACCAAACCTGTTCAAAGCTAACCTGCAGGTACAAACAAAGCAACCCAAAGAAAGAAAGGCACTCAGGCCATCATATATACAACCAAGAGGGGATATGTACACCAAACTGGGGGCTCGAGCCCCAAAACAAAGTCCGAATGTCCAAAATGTAGGTCCTAAAAATGTACAAAATGTGCAAAGTACAGCCAAAAACACACAAAAACAACAAGCAAACTACTGCTGGTCGCCGCTTAGCTCAGCAACTCTCGCCTCGAGAGGAGCAACCTCGGCGTCACGGACCTTGAGCTCCCTCAACAGACGAGCTGTCTCCTCCCGAGACTTGGCTAGCTCTCGCTCCAGGCCGCTCTCCCCCTACAAACGCAAGAATAAGCTCATGTCAATCATTCCAAACAATAAGGAAAGTTAGAAAATTCGAAAATAAAGTAAACGGAAGGTTCATACCTGACGTCCTCGACCGCCAACAAGTGACTCGATGGCAGTAGCTCGCAGCCGGTTGGCTACCCTCCACAAAGCCACGAACCGGGATGGCGCAACCTGCATTTCGAAAGAAGAGATTCTTAAACGATTGGATAAACTCAAGCAAATGTGTTCTTACACAAAATTATACAAGTTAGGAGACTCACCCTCCGAATCAGATGCTGCCACTCGTCTAGACCAGCATCTCTCACCGCCTCATCAAAGTCGCGAAGCTTGGAGATCGTCGTCATCCCCATCGCGTCAGTGTACTCAAGGGTCTCGGGGTACTTTGGGGGCTCGATGCCCGCCGCCTCGACCTCCTGCAAAGTCAAATGATTTCCATTAACCGATGATCATTTATCGTGTTCTCAAAATGATCAAAAGTAAGAGTAACACACTTACCTTGACCGGCCATTACGCCAACCTTCCGTAAAGGAACGCCGAGTAGTCCTCACCAGGAAGAAGGAGGGCGTCACCACCAACGCCTGCCAGGTCAGCCTCCCTCTCAGCCTTAGAAGGCTCCCTAAACATCATCCGAGGAGGATCGATGGGAACCGTCAAGACATCCCAAAAGCACTGATGAGCCAAACGCTCACCCAAGTACCACACAGGACCCATCGATGTCCTAAGCAGCAACCGGCTTGAGCTCCTAGGTCGAAGGACCTCAGCCACAAAGGTAGGAGCGCCAGCGTAGTCCACCCAAGGCCTGGGCACCCATTAAGAAAAGCAAACGAAGGGTCATTATTATGATCAGTTCTAAAAAGTAAAGAAGAAAGACAAACAACGCAAGGTGAAATACTCACGCCGTCCAACTGAAGAGCGTTCACCTCCCGTCGATAGACGTCGTGAAAGGAACGCCGGCTCCTCGTACGGCACATCACCCAATCCCTCACAACGGGATAGACCCTCTCCACCGGCTCCGTCCTCTTGGGCGCGAGGCTCGGAAAGTAGGAGTACACCCACGCCTGTAAAACAAGATAGTCAACAATGATCTTTCGTGATTCGATAAGAAAAGGAAATGATCTTTCATGAAATGAAATGAAGGCACATACCTCCAACAACAGTCCAGGGCCAACAACGGCATGAGAAGTCCCCTTCTCTATCAACTCCGAACAAACCATGGCCCTCATAAAGCGAATGAGGACCGCAAAATCAGCAGTGACCCAGTCCCAATGGCCTAGGTCGCTCAGGTCAGAAAGAAAGGGAAGGAGCTTCGTCGATAGCCTTTCTCCCTTGTCTCCGAGGTAGATCGAAGACAGGAACCACCAGAGCCACAAACGGACTCTCTGCTCTGCAGTACAGGGGGGAGGAGGAGTCTCCCTCCCCTCGATCACCACCGACGTCGGGGTCTTCCCCGCAAAATAGTCCCAGACGTAAGAACTAGGCACCAACCCGGGTACCGCAGCGGCATTCGGCATCAAGTTCCAGCCGATCAATCTCCTAGCCTTAGCCGAGTCTACCCTCATGGCTGTCTCCGATCACTCCACCACCTCAGTCCCACACGTTAAACCAGAAATCATGTCGTAATCCTCCAACGTGACTCCCACCTCGCCAAAAGGCATGTGAAATGTGGAGGTCGTGTCCCAAAATCGATCCAAGAAAGCTCGGACCAGGCTGAGGTTAGCTCGAAGCTTCCTCCTCGTGATATCCCTCCAAGCCTCCATCAAAGCATCGAACGCTCCCCGCTCGATGATGGCTCGCTCCTCAGCCAACAGCCTCTCGTAGCACCCCATCGCCTTCGTGTAGCCCGAGAACGATCTGATGTTCCCGGCCTCCTATTTGGATTTGAAACAAAAGCTATCTTTAGCTTGAATGAAGAAGAAAGGGAATAACAAAACTAAATGAAAGAAGATGAGTGAAGAGTGACGAGTTCGATTTACCAAGCTCTTCACCGTCCTGTAGGACAGGTGACCCTCTACAGCCCAAAGTAGGTGCCTGCTGTCCCAAGTCTCAGCCCACGCAGGTGCTCCCCTCAGCTGCCGACCACCCCGTCCGACGTTGGCCCATCTCGGGGCCTCCTCCTCCTCAAGAATCTCCTCCTCAAGGACCTCGTCCTCAGCAGCCGTCACCGCGGCGGTAAAAGCCTACTCTAACGCCTCCTCAAGTGAACGAGAAGGGTCAATAGCAGTATCCACCTCCATGGGAGCTCTCCCTGATGTAGAAGCCTCATCACCTACAAAATTAAAGTGAATTTGGGCCGCGTCAAATGACGACAAGCCTTAATTAGGGGACTTTCGAGTAGAGCTGATCAAATGGCCCAAGCCCATTGGCCCTACCCGGCCCGGCCCGCTTTTTAGAAGGGCTTGGGCCTTTTGTTTTGGCCCAAAAAAGCCCATGGGCTGGCCCAAAAAGGCCCAACATATTTTTGGGTCGGGTTTGGGCCAAGCATTCGGCCCAAATTTTGGCCCGGCCCGGCCCATATTTTTATTAATAAATGAATATTTTTTTTATAAAACCTATTAAAATAGTGTTTAAGTTATAAACAACTTTTTAAAAACTCGGGTATATTTTTTTAGATTTATAAAACAATGTGTATATAACATAAATCATATCATGAATGCATAATTAAGCATTCTAAAATGGGGGTGTTTATCTTTATTTTATTTTGGAGAGCAATTCACAGGCATTTCATCATATTTTGTACAATTTTATAAACTACGTATGTTTTTAAAGTAGTAATTGAAGGTATTATGCTAATTATTTTCTAATGTAAGTCGTAAATTTTAGGGCCCGAAAAGCCCATTTAGGCCCAAAAGCCCAAAATAGCCCATAAGGGCCGGGTTTGGGCTTGCCAAATAAGCCCACACATTTGGCCCGGTCCGGCCCGGCCCACACAAATGGGCCGTTTTTGTTAGAATGGCCCGGCCCAAGCCCGCACTGGCCCGGCCCATGATCACCTCTACTTTCGAGTTTGCAAAGCTCCGAAATCGCTCTTTTCTCGCCATCTTTGGCCATTTTCCCCCCAAACCCGACCGCTCATGTGGTAATTTGGGTCAAGTCAAGCCTAAGTTGAAGCCTAGTCATGGGTTCGAGTCGGAATTTCGACAGCATTTCGTTATAACGGCGATTATGCCCTAGAAAAGTGTCCTGAAAAAGCCGTCACAAATCAAATTTCCGAGATGATAGGAAGTTTACCCATTATACAAGTATTCCAAATATCAAGTTTTGTCACAAATAGGTAATCCTAAGGCTATTTTCGAAGCGATTTACGGTTTAGCTGTGACACCGTCTCAATTTCACTCAAATGCTCAAAACTCAACAAATATTCGAAACAAATACATGGTTATGATCCTTATACTACCAATTAGCCATTTACAAGGTCAATTTTGCAAGGCGAAATCATTTGGGGGAAAAGCCCCAAATTTTCGACATAATTAGGGTTGAAAACCCTAATTCGTCGGTCCAATTTGATCAATTATAGAAGATTAATGCAAAAATAATACACATACCTCGATTAGCCATGGCAAATGCAAGCTTTTGATCAAATTTTGACGAGAAATGTTTTGAATTTGAGAGAGAAATTAGGAATTTGTGTTTCGAAATAATGAAACAAGACCCCTGTTTCATCGGGTTTTAACCCAGGAATGCCACGCCCAGGAAAAGACGCAGCAAGAGCTGCGTCCCTTCCAAGGGACGCAGCTCTTGCTGCGCCTCTTCCTCAGTTTCCCTCCATATGAATTTTTGAAGATTCGTTATAAGTTCGTTATTTTGTGGGCCAATCTTTGGTGCGCCTCTTCCTTGGTGTCATATCACATATTTGGTCCGTTTGACATTTATTCTTCGCCCGGACCCGTATTTCCAAGCCAACTGCAAACTTTCGCCATATTTTTACCAAGACCTTGCTTGTCACAACGAGCAAATATTCTCTGACAGGTATTTCGACACACCTTTATTATGTTCCCCCAGCGAGAGTTCACGATAGACAATCGTCCCTCTCGAGACATGGAGATCAGTTCCCGATTATGTTCCCCCAGCGAGAGTTCACGGACAGGCAATCGTCCCTCTCGAGACATGGAGATCAACATCGACCCCAAGCTCTTCCGAAGTTTGTTTGAAGCTGACCCAAGCAGATTTCTCCCAGCAGTTCCTGACTACGTCCTCCTGCCTCCTCCCAATATCGCGTTTTGTTTCCCCTGGAGATTCAAGGAATTTCAGGTATGGTCTCTTCTTATGGCTGGCGAGCCTCCTTACGTAGTCTAATGGACATTAAACGACCCTCCTCGATAGTCGACAGACTCTAAAATGTTCCCAACGACAGGTCCTTGGCTCAGACCCCTTGAGTCGCCTCGCGTCGTCATAGTCGTCAGGTTGTAATATTCGATTGACCTAATGGCTATACTTTGACTTTTGCCTTGTCCAAGCCTCAGTCAAAGTGGGGGCTCTGTAGATACCTCATTTCTGCACCTCCCGCAAACCACCCGGTGATGATTGGGCCGCATGTTTAGTACACGGAACGATTTGTGACAGTTGGTAAGTTTATCGTCAAGTGATCGCTCAAACACTTGTGTCTACCTCTTAATTGTCATCTACGTGCCGATACGGTCGTTTTGGCATTAATTAGAGTACATTTGCAGTCCGGGTCAAAAAACCGTCTTCATTTTCTAATAACCGCGTCAGAATGTTTTGGAATGTTCCGGATATTTCTATTCCATATTTTCCAATCTTTTGATCTTTAGTAAAATATCTCCCACAATATTCACACAAAATATTAAGGAAACGAGATTAATCCGCTATTCCATAATAGAAACGCGGAAATCTTTCTTCCGCAGGAGGAAACCACTGAGGAAAGGACGCAGCAAGTGCTGCGCCTCTTCCAAGGGACGCAGTGCCTGCTGCGCCTCTTCCTCAGTCCTTTTCAGCGTATTTTTTGTATCTTTTCGAGATTCACGTCAAAAGTTTCTCCGAAAACCCTAATTTCCTCCGTGTGAATAGTATAAATAGAGACCTTCGATCTCACATATTTCTCACGCGAGTGTCCGCCCTTCTCTTCTCCTTTTGCATTCTAGACCACGTTCTTACTTTTTGGCGTCTACGTGCTTGAACTTTTGACCACGTAAGCTCGGATCTTTCTGAGTACCAGCCTCATTTTGCATGACCGACCAATTTGACCAACTCCACATCAATCAACATTAATCAATCTTATTCGTTTTCCTCCTAGAGGGCACTTTCGTCGTACATTCGAGTCGAGCATCACTAAACGTTAACTTAGTTCATCTCGTTTCGTCAAACATGTAAGTCTGAGGGTGTAAATCCCTTCTTTTATTATTGTACTTTATTTTTGTAATTAATGTTGTAAGATTTATGTCGAAAGTATTCTTAAAACCGATTTGTAAAACCTTGTTTAAAAACCCTTTTTACGGATTATCATAAGACAACCATCGAGAAAGGACGCAGCAACTGCTGCGCCTCTTCGTGAGGCTGCCGCAGTTCCTCCTTCCTTTCTTCTTCCTTCGCCTTTTGTTCGTCCTTTTGTTTTTTCGCTTTGTTATCAATTGTTCATTGTTTCATTAACATAACAATTTGAATATGATAATTTTGACCTGTAATTCATTAATAATCATTAATTAATTCATCTTTCAAAATCCCGACTTAAATTCCTTATAATCCATATTTGCGGGTTTTCATCATTAAATCAATTCGGGTTTTAGAGATTCGATTTACCCATATTGAATCTCTGGAATTCATCTTTGATATACTTGGATCTGTTATTTACCGTCACCGTCATTAATTCATCATTAATAACTTGTTTAACCTAATTAATTTGTTTGGTTTGTTTAATTCTTTAATTAGTCTCATCTTGTAAATAATTCGTTCTAATCAGTTTCATTCATGTTTTATCGTTTTTATGACCTCATTCACATGTAAATAATATGTTAATCACTTTCATCCGAGTCAAGTACCATTAATCGACCATTAAATTCACCAATGAACATTAACGAGATGCGGTTCCGGCTTCACAGCCAGAACTCAACCCAGGAACAGACGCAGCGACTGCTGCGCTTCTTCCAAGGGACGATGCTCTGCTGCGCCTGTTCCCGGTTGATTTCTGTCCCTGAACTACCGTTTCTGCCTTGACCTAGTTTATTAATTACGTATTTAATTAACTATTAATCGTATTATCATCCATAATCTGTTCGTTTATTCATTTATTCTTTCTTTTCTAAAACCATCCGTTTTAAATGTATTTTCGACATAAATTAATAAATCCGATGTAATTATTGTAATTTTCCTTTATTGTATTATTATTGTATTTCTTTTATTGTATTGTTTGTAAGCTCTCACATGCAATTAACCTAAATTTCTACCTCGACATTAATTGTATGATTAAATTACGTGTTAACCGACTTAGTTAATTCTCACATGCTAGGATTAATTTATTGGATGTTGCATTGCATGCATATAAATCGACAATATATCGAGTATAGACAATTTTCCCTAATCATTAGTAGAGGCCGCTATCGAGGCAGGCGGGATTAGGTGTTCGATCAAAAGAGCTTCCTAATACGTACCCTCACCCCTTACTCCAGATCTCTGTGAACATCCGTGTTCATTGGCATCCACGAGAGTCATTCTAGACATAGAATGCTAAGGGTAATGAGTGCTTAGTGTTCATGTCATTACTTTGTGTCTTGACATGACACGAGGTATTCGAACGGTTTCCAATTTTCCACAATAAATTGGTGGCAACTCCACAAATGCAAAACAAACAGAGAGGAAAAGCTTGCTTCGCTTTTCGCCCCCGTAGGCCCGCGTCCACACTTAGCTGAGTTTAGGGGGCAGTTAGGTTTGGTTAGTGACGGTCCTCGGGAGCCTCCTAGGAAGCTCCTGGCTCTACTTTGGCCAACTCTTACACAGAATCCCTATGATCAGAGGAAGGTTGCTCACATCCACCTTCCCCCAGCCTGTTACTTCCTTCGTCTCCTAGGAGAGACGATTTTTGGACGCCACGAGCCTAACAATGTTAACAACGTTGAGCTGTCGATTCTAGCGGGTTACTTGAACATTGGCTGCGGTGACCTTTTTGTTCTTAACATATCTTACTTGACGGCTCATCATTTTAACGTTGTCGGGCAAAAGGTGAAAGGCCCGATTTCTTGTGGCAGGTTGGCAACCCACATCGCCCGTAGCCTTTTCACCGATTTTCCCTGCGGCCTTACACATGTAGATAGGTATAATGCCATAGATATTCAGGCCATGTTGGCCATGTTTTGGTTAGCAAAAGACCAACGGACGTGGAAGAGTTTTGGTTCCATGTCCATGACCCTACCTTCACCTGATCTACCCCGTCTTTTACCCTTGACTACTGCATCGGGTAGGTTACCTCCACCTCCACCTTCTTACCTCCTTACACTTGCTCCTTCCGCTTCTAAGAAGCGGAAGAGACTTGACACTACTGTCAGAGAGACCGGAGAGAGGTCCACACCGACACAGGCTGGGCAGACATCCACGTCCACGCCTATCCCGACCCCTACCCCTACTCCTTCTGTTCCCCAGCCGGCCTTGCCGGCTAATTTTGTTGCTCCTACTCCTTTTAAGGCGCCTGAGGTCATGGACCAAGGGCGTCGTGACGCTCTGCTTTTAGAGATGTGCAGTAGAGTGGCTCGTATAGAGCAGGATCAGGCACTTACCTTGTTCCCTCTATATGAGTACCACATGATGAGAGGGCATCCTGTTTCTGACGGCTGGCCACATCCTTCTTTCTACCTGTACCCGGCGGAGGGGTACCTACAGCCAGAGAGCGAGGAGGACACAGCTGAGAGGGAGGAGAGGGTTAGAGCTGACCTTGCTTCTGGAGGTCGCCAAAGGAGGAGAGGAGAGGAGGAGACGGACCTCACCTACACGGTGGTTGACGAGGAGGAGGAGACTGACGAGTACTTGCTGGTCTTCTCACTTCCCCAGTTTTTTGGCTGGTTTGGGGATGTTCGTATATATTGTAAGTATTTTCTGCTTTTATTTATCTTTCCTCTCCTTTTATTTCATTTATTTCATTTGTTTATATTGGTTGTAATTTTCCCATCCCCTTATTTATTCTGCTGGTGTATGCTGGAGGACAACAAGGGCCTTGTCCGTTTTGGTTTGGGGAGGGTATTGCATCCTTTGTGTCTGCATTTGCATTTGTTTTGCATTCACGTTTACTTCATTTTCGCTTGCATTGTATTTTATTTCAAAAAAAAAAATGAAAAATCCATAAAAATCAAAAAATTCGAAAAAATAAAAAAATATTTCACGTTTATTTTTTGCATTTAGGCCGAGTCGAAACGGTAGATTTCATGATGATATTGCACTAGAATTTGTCATTTCACTTAAGCCTTGCAACAAACTGTCACTTTATTAGTCTTGTCACTTGCATAATATACGAGTTAATGTTAAAAATACAGCTGAACAAATAAACTTGACTTGATAAATTTGGCAAGCTGCTTATAATTTCTAAGAATTAGAGCCTTATAACTTGTGTCATTTATGACAAGTTCATCTAGAAATTGAGAGTAGTATTCTCCTTGCATAGCATGTTTCATTATTTTGCACATATATGAAATTCGATTGCTTTTTGCCTACATTAATTCGGGTTTGTGGTTGGTGTCACATGCAGGGAGGCTCTTACAATTTCCCTTTCCTTCATTTTTACCCATTAACCTCCACTATTAGCAAAATTAGCCTTTTTTACCCTTAACTAAATCCAAATTTAGCCTGCCTTGTCAAGATAGTTTAGTATACGTTTTGCGGTATTTTGTCCATTGATGCGAGTTTGGTTTGTTTTGTATTGTTTAGAGTGGTAATTTATGAAAGAAGAAAGGAGGTTGGTTGAAAAAAAAGAGTTGAAAAAAAAAAAAAGAGAAAACACAAAGAAAAAAAAAAGAGAAAGGAAACCGTGAAAAAGAAGGAAAAAGAAAAAAGAAAAGAATTTATTTTAATGAGACGGTTCTGCTCCTATGTTTTATTTATATCTTATGAGGAGTTGTTGTTTTGTTAGTGAGTTTTTGTGCCAGAATGAAGGGCATTGTGCTTAAATCTTGAGATGGTTAAGAATCGGATATTGTTTAGTATGGTTTCGTTAGGTAGCTAGCATGACTATTGCCTCACAATCCCATCAATGTTTTGCCTTTTCTTTTCCCGTCACCTCACTGTCCCATATCTTTTGTAAGCCTTCGGCTGTGACGGACCTTGTTTGGTTCGAACGTATGTTTGGTAGTTAGAATTGTCAATCATATTAGTTGCATGCATGTCTATGTGGGTCATAGTTTAGGTGAGTGACTATTTCTCCTCTTCTCTTACATTTATTTACTTACCCTTTGCTTCATGAGAGAAGAGTAACCCGTGAGAGTCCATTTTTAAAGGTCTTGCAAGGTCGTCAGTTCAACTTATTTATAAACATCATACAACTCGTTTGCACTTGACTATTTTGGCTATAAGTGTCAGTTTCGTTTGCATTAAATTGGTTTAAGTGGACAACTTGAAGCTAGCTCTGAGTTTTCTTTTCCGTGCCATTAGTTTGCATTTAGTTTACTCGAGGACGAGTAAAGTTTAGGTTTGGGAAGATTTGATACGTGCATTTTATATAGTCCTTTTTGGCCTCTTATGCACGCATTTCTATGTAACTCTCGTAGTTTTGTATTGCAAAATGCCCCGAATAGGCTACTTTGGTTTGTTTGGCCTTAATTGCAGGAAAGGGCCCGAAAGTAGCAGAATCGTACCCTTTTTAGTCCCCTTAGCAAGCATTTATGGAGATGGAAGTTTTGAAGCAGAATCACTATGCCTCGGGAAGTGTGAAGCAGTCTTGGAAGCTAACCAATGAAGAAAATGAGCTGTTTCAGTGGATGAATGCTCGATCGAAGGTTTATGTGTTCGATCGAGTGGAATGGGTGGTCACAAGTATTCGATCGAGTCCCTGCTGAACTCGATCGAAATGTGGCTTTTGGAGGTTACTGGATCGAACGTGCTTTCTGTTCGATCGAGGGTTTTGGCTGAAGATTTGTTCGATCGAGGAGAATGAAGTTCCTCGATCGAGAGGATTGCTATATTACAGAGGATTTTATTTCGTGTTAGTTTAATTAGTAATTTAGTTTTGTTTAATAAATATCTTCCCTATATAAGGTGAAGACGTCATTAAGTTAAAACAGCTCTTAATCACTTTTACTACTCTTTAATCTCAGAATTACTCTCTTAAGCAGACTTAGTTTTCTCTCTTATTGTTCAACGTTGTTTTTGTTCATTATTGGCCGGATCTAAACTTTGTAATCATTCTTTCTCTCTTACTCAATTTAATTCATTTTTACATCCTTAATCCTTATTCTTAATTATTGTTATAGTTTAGTTTATGTTAATTCATCCCTATTACCTTTATATCATGTCTCTTGTTGATTCATTAACCATTGTTGTTAGTTTCATTATAAACATGAGTAGCTAATTCCCTTTATGTTAGGATTATGGGAGCCATGGTAGTGAATTAATGATGTTGTGAATGGATTACGAACTTTACATGTGAGAACTATTTTATGACACTATAATTGTAATCGTTTAGTTGAGTGCACGCTTCTAAACTAGTTAATTTGGTTAAATTCAGACTTAGATCGAGATATTGGAATGAATATACCTGTTATGAACAGTAAACTACACTAATGAGGGCGAGAGCTAAGTTAGTTGTATTTTAGGGCAGAAAGTGGACCGAGAGGACCTTTCCTTTACCCTTCTGACATTAGACTGATTAATCTATTTATGACTGAATTGGCTAGCTACCATGGTGAACCGACATCCTAGCATTTCTCTCCTTATTTAATCACATTCTTTATTTCTCCTATTTGCCTTTATTGCTCTTTTCCTCTGCCTTAATCTTTTAGTAGTTAGAAAACAAATTCAAACACCCCAGTTGTTACCGTGACGGACTAGATTAGAAAGTAGATATAATAGCCTCCCTGTGGAGTACGATACCCGACTTACCTCTACTATATTTATTAGTTGAGCCGGTTGGTTTATTTTTGATAGGGTTGCGACAGCCGTGTCACACCTTTTGAGAGAACAATTTAGGTGACACGAATCCGTAGTCATGAGAAACATAGTTCCCCTCAGCGATGTGTGTACACAGGTACCTATTACGTCAAATGGAATGAAGAATATTATTTTCATTGATGATTTAAATAAACATCAATATTCGTTATTGCTTGGTTAATATCAAATAATGCTCTTATGCTGAAAGATAAACTGACTTATCTTTAGATATCACAGGATGACTTGTGTTGTCTGTGCCAGTCATCTACTGAAACGCATAAACACTTGTTTAAGGAGTGTCATTTTAGTAAGAAGATCCTGCAATGTACTGGACTCTGGCTGGAGTCTGATATTGATCAAAAGAATGCCCTGATTGCTGTTGTTAGGAAGAGATGAAGTGTAGTTCGTAAGAAGTTGTGTACTGCTGCTGTGTTGGCTTGTTGGTACATGTTTTGGATGCAAAGAAATGGTGCACGTCTTCATGAAAGTGTTACCAGGCCTGACCTGGTAGCTCAGCAGATTAGAAGGATGGTTGTTAGTATATTCCATGAGTGTAAACCTAGAATAATTAGCCCAAAGGATAGAGTTTGGTTAAGTAAGGTGCATTTAAATTGATATTAACACAAATGATGTATGGTTCATAAAACTCTTTGTAATTGCGGTTTATCAATGAAAGCTTACATTTTAACAAAAGAAAAAAAAATGCCAAGTTTTATTAATGAACTTACTTCATCCAAATTACAATGTGCATATTATCTAACTCGTCAAGGTCGAGAAACTGACACATTGATTCCCCATCCATAAGAACAGTTGTACCTTCGCCCAGAACATCCTCTCTGATCTCAATAATGAGTACAGACTCGGTATCTGCCTTCCATTCAGCCAGCTGGTGCAAAGCTACGAACGTTGGAGTATTCAATTTTTGTTTATATTCATCGGTGTGATATCTAGGTTTAAGAGGAACAACATCGTTGTGTGCAGCAAAAGTAGATGGCTTATATTGTAAGTCGTCTGTTTTAACTCGGTCTACAATTTAGAAAAAAAATATATACATTACACGAGACGTCATATATAATTTAAATAACCAAAAAAAAAAGGTAAAACTCACAATCTATTTTTCAAATTATTACTACCTCTTCAATTTTGGGTGAAGAGGCAGTCGAATCAGTGACTTTGGGTGTTGACGTAGTAGTCCTAATTTCAGCCATAATGGCTTCGCGTAACTCCTGCAAATGTAATTGAAATACTTACTATATGTTAGATAAGGTTACGCTAATAAATTTAAAGTCGTTCATTATATCAAATGCGTTCGCTTTAGCATAACTACCTGATGTGACTCTTAATTACGCACATTTAGTCCCCTAATTGAGCCTATTTTGCATACTGATATAGCATTTCATGGCCATTTTATCCGTCAAATCCTTCCTATTTTGCTTTCCTAGTGCATTTTATATGTCTTGTAGGAAAGAAGATGATGAGGCGGAATTCCTGTATCTCGTGCATATTTGGAAGCTTGTTGATGTTCTTGGATAGACTAGTATGAAGAGGAGACAAGAATGATGACCAAGGATGTAGGAATAAAGAGTGTATAGAAGGATCATAGGCTTAAAAGTAAAGATGATGAGAAGGAAGCCATTACAAGAAGAAATTGCTCGGAACCATACCGAGAGTTTCTCCTTTGGCTCTGAAAGTATTCTAGATGAAATGGCGTCGAAATATCAAGTGGTCTAGGCTTTTGAATCACTCTAATAGGAGTTCGGATGAGGAAATGACGTCCGTTTTACAATTCAAGCTCAAGTAGAGCGGGATACAGCTCAACCCGCTCGGGACAGAATCAACCCGCTCGGGTTGAGGCTCAGGATGCTCGTTTTCAGCTCGGGACGAGCAGATTGCTGGACAGAGTGCTTTCCCTTGCTACGTGATCCGCGCATATCCTTCGGGACTTGCAATTCCGCACTCAACACTTTGCATTGTTATTTACTAATCTACCCTTGCTTAACCTAATGATGTACCACTATATATACTCCATTTGTAATAATCAAACCATAATGTTTCCTTAGATTAAATCAAGCTTTCTTCGATTAGATTAGGAGTAGATTAGAATAGATTAATCTCAATCATTTCACAAAATTACACATTAATCTTTCCTTAATTATTGTTCAAGTTTATTATTATTGGGTAATTGAAAATTATTGGGTTATTATTGGAGAATTGACAACTCTTCATCAATCAATCGAGTTCTCTTCTTTTATTCTTTGTTTTAGTATTTGCAATCATCTTCATAGGTATAATTCTCTTTTACCCTTATTTAATTATTGTTAATCACATCATTTATTCATCATGTTTTGTTTTGTTAGTATGATTGACAACCTTACTAACATGTTAAACTTGATCATGAGTGAGTAGTTTCCTTAGCTAGGGTTAATGGGTAATTAGGGGAAACAAACATGGGGAATGATTCATGCTTAATCTAATATGTTTTCATAATTAATTTGCTTGCTTGTTGTGATTTCAACTTATGCACATGTTATGTTAGATGAAATGC
Organism: Silene latifolia; assembly: GCF_048544455.1. Lineage (NCBI taxonomy): Eukaryota > Viridiplantae > Streptophyta > Magnoliopsida > Caryophyllales > Caryophyllaceae > Silene > Silene latifolia. The sequence continues at coordinate 69,130,531 of NC_133530.1, read as the reverse complement.
GAGCCTATGAATCCTTGCATTTTTTTAGCCATCACTTATCTTTTCAATGAGACTTGTAAGACATAAACCAACTCGAGTCTCATTAGACCATTCATATAGTTGAATAGGAAGGACTAAGTCAACTTGTAGGTGTTGTATAATCTAACCGATTCGGTTCCGGGAGCCGAACCTTCTTAGGGATTGTAAGATATACACTAACTCGATCCCATCTCAACAATAAGTGCTTGCATCTAGTAGAGAACATGTTTGTATGATCAACTCCCATGAATCCCTTATGAACCCATGATATCCTAGCATTTTTAGTCATTTGTTTACATCCTTCCTTTAATTGCTTGTTTTACTCCATTGCTTTCATTAGACTAGAATCTTCAACCCATTACAATTGTGATAACCCCAAGCACAACCATAATTAGATTGAATAATTTGAGTACCCCCCCCCCCCCCCCCCCGTCCCATGGATCGACCTCGACTTAACCACAAACTAGTTGTTTGTTGAGAAATATAAATGTGTTTCATTGAGAGCGCCAACGACACTCTCATCAAAATGGCGCCGTTGGCGGGGACGGTGTTGTGTATTTGAATCGTTCTTTTGTCTAGTTTTAGTTGTGCTTCTTCTTGAAGAATCTTGGTTCCATGAGAATTTTATTTCTTGTACTTGTTCTATTTCATATGATCAACATGTCTACATTCAATTTTTGGCAATATGAGAATGAGTTATTTGGTAATTATACTGCAAGATTTGAAGATTATATGACTCGTGCTTGGCATCATGGTTTTACTCTTTCAAATTATGAAGCATGTTGTGTTGTTTATAATGGCATGAACCTTGAAACCCGCAACTTGGCATTTCACTTGAGTGGTGGTAGGATTTGTGAGATGAGTTGTGAGGAATTTTGGGAATTTGTTGAGTTCATGACCATCCATTGTCTTAAGCAAATTGTACATGACATCTTTGAGAGTGCCAAGGAAGGTATGGAAGCGATGAAAACCACATTTCAAAAATTCATTGAGGAAAACCATAATCAAAATAAGATTTGTGAGAATGAGACACCTTCCTATAACCTTGAGCCAACCCACTATGTCCACAAATTTGTCCCTCTTTGGGAAGAGAGTAATGATGAGGAGGAGTACATTCTTGATTGTGAAACCAATGCTTGGATACCATCATCCTACTCTTCTTGTGTATCAATGAACCCAACTTCCATGGAACTTGATGGTTATGGGCAAAGTTAGAGTGAGATGGATGAGAGCTTGAGTGAAAACTCGCCCTTTGAGGATGACATTTTAGAGGGAGAAAATTGTGTTGAACTTGGTGAGCCTTGTTATGACAACCCCTTTGATAATGGTCCTTGTTGGAATGAAGAATATGAGAACATTGGGAACCCCAAATAGACACACTTGAAATCACCTTAGATGATAATGAGAGTAGGGATGTCAATGGATCGGGTTCGGGTCGGGTGAAGCCTCATCCGTCATCCATCCGTCCTTTTAAAATCTCATCCAACCCATCCGTCATCCGTGAAACATATCATCCTCCATCCATCTTTCCATCATCCATGGATGAAACGGGTGGATCGGGTGATAAACGGGTGTTGTGTATTTATATATTTCAAGTTAAAAAAATGATGATTTTTTTTTCTCTACAAAAATAAAGTTAGATAGTTATTTTAGTTTAACTTTCTAGTGGGTAGGTTCACAAAATATTTATATTGAGAGTAGAAAAATATGAAAATTTAAATATTTTATATCTTAATAATGTGTTATATGTAAAAAAAATTAAATAAAAAATAATAAAATCGGGTGATGGATGGATGGCGGGTGGAATTTTTTCATCCAACCCATCCGTCATCCATCATCCGTTTCATCCGTCATCCATCCATCATCCATTTAAATCGGGTTTTCATCCATCTTTTAGGATCGGGTGGATCGGGTTTTGATGGATGCGGGTGAAATTGACATCCCTAAATGAGAGTACTTGCATTGAATGTGGTGATTTTGACTATTTGGAGGAAGAGTTGAGTGAATTGCCAACCAACTACCCATTTCATGTTCCTTCTATCCATCACATCTCTTATGATTTTTGTCATAGTGTTCTTCACATGCTTGTTCGGTCTATTACTTGGGCATTTTTCAATTGCATAATCTTGTGTTGTTATCCATACCTATTTATATCTCACTCCCATGAATTTGACCGACTTCTACGTGCTTTGAGTGCTAGTGATAATCTTTCATGAAATTATTTATTGATAATATTTGGTTTGATGGAGTCCCAAAATAACCATTAATTTGTATATATATGCATTTAGTGTAATTTTGCATTCATTTAATAAATTGCATGAGAGATGAAAGGGAGGGATCTCATATTTTAATTGAGCTTTTTGAAGGAAATTAATGAAATTGAGAAGGTGAAAAATGTAAAGAAATGAAGAAAATGGAGAATTTGGGCTTGTGAGCACCTTTGTTATCATTAAAAAGGTGTTGGGTCGAATTTTTTTGAAATCCGTGCGTCCCGAGTCCAACCCGTGCGTATTGAAGGCCAAGAAAAGAAAGAAAGTTCCCTGCTCAAGAATCTGGGCAGATTCCTGAGACAACTCGCGTCCCAGCCTTCAACCCGAGCGGGACGAAATCAACCCGGGCGGGTTGAGGCTAAGCCCGAGCGGGTTGACCCTGAAATTCATCTTTTTCTCTCATTTGGCTCGTGTCATGGCTATATATGCTTCCTATCTACCATCTTCATCTTCTATAATGATTGTAAGAACCCTTTTCTTTCCCTATCTCTCATGTATAGTTGTATTTATGTAGTTGCCTCATGATTAAACCCTTTTCTTCCTACATTAGCAATAGTGTTTAAAATCGGTTTGGGGAGGTTAAACCATGAAGCGACATACATATATCATATAGTTTAGGCTTGCATTTGTATTATATTTCATATTGCATTTACATTTACATTAGTTAGTTCATATAGTATAGTTTGCATTGTAATATATCTCACATGTCTCATATAGTTAGTTGCATTCATACATAGTCACTAATGACCAAACCTATTCCTTTCAACACTAGAAATAGTGTTTAAATCGGTTTGGGGAGGTTTGATCATAGGTGACCATAGCTTACTAGAAAACATGCATCATATAGGGTAGTTTAGATTGCATTCATTTGTTATATATGTCATATAGAATTGCATTTAGTTAGAGCATGTATTCATTCATATCAT